>NC_142009.1:260431163-260589240 GCF_049901735.1 Notechis scutatus | reverse complement strand
GACTAGATAACCATTGTGGGCCTGCACACTCTTCTTCCTGAGCCCTTTCCTTGCAGGATCAAATTTAATTTGTTTTTGCTCTTCTACAAAACTAAATTTGCAGGTATGTGAAACCAATAAATTGCAGTGAATGTTTTACCTCCAATCTCAACATTTAAAATAGGTTCTGCAATTTTGGCTGGAATCATGAGCAAATGGAAGCTATTGTTGATTCAGTTCTAGATTCAATCTATAATTGGTTAAAAGATCTAGAAATTGCCTCTGGAACAGAAGCCGCTGGAACAGAGAAGCTAATTAATTGAAATCAAAAGAGTGTGTGAAGCTGTAATTAGTGGACCCCAATATTTTCCAAAATATAATAGGGATTTTCAGTATTCTTATAAATATGTCTGTTGTGGCTGAACTTAGGGATTTCTGGTTTTAATTATTTCAGATTCAAGTTGAATGCCAATAGCCGTTAATCAGATATTCCTAAATTCGGCATCAAAGAAAGAGGTTTTTTTTGCATGAGGAAGGGAAAGGATGCTAGGAAACAAATTCTGATAGCAAATTAATATTCTTTTAATTATGAACTGTCAAATGTTCTGATTTCCCCCCAAGCCCCAAAGGTATACTGGCTATCTTTGCTTGAAAGAGTTCTGCTTAGTGTCTCCAGGCATATTACTATGCCTAAATGCTGTAGTGCATCCACTGTCTTTCTCTATCAACCATTCTGCAAATCATGGTCTGAATATAGATGTTTGCTATCTCTGCAAGCCTTGAGCTTGCAGTTGGGCATGATACATAATAAATATGAATATTGTAGCTTCAAATAGAATTTTTCCCCCCCAAAGCGTATACTTTACTTTGGAAAAAACAGATGGAAGGAAAAGGATGAATGACATATAAAATGCAAAATGCAGATATTTCTGAGAAAAAGGGTCTAACATGTAAATCATTTTACTTTCTATATATTTGAAAGGAAGCTAATGTTTCTATTTGAAAAACCGGTAAAGCTATGTTATCAATTCCTTAATAATAAACTAGAAAACTGGACTTTCCTGAGATTTTGGTAATCTTTATTCACAGTGCTCTGGTCATTTTGGAATCAATTGTATGATGGCAAATTATTTCCTATCTCATCCCTGTCATTGAGAAAATGAGTGAGATCTCTCTGTTGTCTTCTTCCCTTTTCATCAGATTTGGTAATATATGTACAGAGGAGAAGACAAAAAGGACAACAGAAAAATAAACTAAAGTACTTTTATCCTAATAAATTCATGAGATGAAAAACAAAACTGAAACACTTTCACTCTTATATAATGTTTTTATATGCTCAGAAGTGGAACTTCGGGTCTCTTAGGAAGGATGCCTTGCTGTGTCCCTAAATTATGATGATGAGGCCCACAGATGGTAACAATACCTGGGTCTTTCTACCAAGTTAAGGAAGCAAGAGAGTACAATTTATTTGTTGCGGTAATAAACCAAGTGTGATGGAATGTGCACCAGGAGGAGAAATATGAGAAAGTTTGGCAATACAGAGAGAGGCCTGAATTAAGAGATGGCACAGTTCTGGCCTGAATGGGAAGAGGGAAGAGGAGTTCAGGGAAGCCACACTCTAAAATATCTCAGGATATAGCTAGTAAATTATATGCTATAGGCCAGGTTTTAACTTTAGTTTGGCAAGATTCTGTCCATTAGGTATAAGCAAATAAAGGATTGAACTTGATTGTATTTTACTGGGTCAGCTCTTGGTTTGGACTAATATTAGACCAGTGCTTCAATCCCAGCAATCACTTTGTCAAAGAACCTGAGCCCTAATAATGTAAACATTAAATGTCTACTTTTCCTGTTATATACTGTATGTGTGTGTGTGTGTGTGTGTATGTATGTATGTATGTATGTATGTATGGTATTCAGCTTTGTTCGGGCATTTTCCCACGTCATTATAGTTCTGCTTTTAAAGTTGTAGCAACGTTTCGGCAGAATCTCATCTGCCATCATCAGGCTTCTGTATAGTGTTCGACTGTGAGTCAGACTTTCACAGCCGTTTCTGTTTTAAATTTGGTGCTAGGCTACGCTGTGCCAGAATGTTTTTTTCTTCATCCTGATTGGTTGGGAGTCTTGGTCTGTGTTTATTGGTCTTGGAGTTTGCTGTGTTCTGCTTGATTGGTGTTTCTAATATCTTCTGTCTGTTTTGTAGCTTTTTTTGTCTTGATTGGCTGGCAACATTGTGTTTCCTACATTGGAGGCTTTTAGTGCGGCTTGGCTCCGAGTAAACGGACAGCTATCATTTATTAGGAAGCTAGGTTTCATCTGGGTGCCTGGTTGCGGTGTGTTTGAGCTGGAGGTATCAGGGGGAGTCTGTTTATGCCCAGGTGTTTGGCTGGCTTGTGGTGTGGAGATTTTTTTTGTTTGAGAGTGCAGGCTTCCAGATAATTGACAGTCTGGTGGAGTCATCTCTTCTATTCATGCTTTCAGGTCTTTTTTCACTAACATCCTATGCACAAGTAAACCACCCAAAAGCAACTTGCACAAAGAGGAACTAAAAGCCCTGCAAGCCTTAAGGAACGACAGCAGCATAATCACACTTCCAGCAGATAAAGATAATGCCACAGTAGTAATGGATAGAAAAGACTATGAAACAAAATTGACAGACCTACTCCAAGATTCCACATACAAACCCATAAACATGGACCCAACCACATATCTGGAAAAAATAACCAAGAAGAAAATTATAACCGGCCACATGAACAAAGAGATCCAACAAACGATCATCCCAAGAGAAAAATCTTCCAGATGCCCCGAACTATACAACCTCCCAAAAATACACAAAGAAGGCATACCTCTCAGACCCATAGTCAGCTCCAGAGGAGCACCACTACAAAACCTAGCCAAATACCTAGCAAAGCAGCTACAGCCCCATGCTGAAGCAGCAGCTTCACATGTACAAAACTCATACCACCTCTTGGAAATGATCAAAGATCTACACGTGGAACAAGAAGATCTGCTTGTACGTTTCAACGTGGTTTCACTATTCACTCAAGTCCCGATAAAAGAAACTCTCGAAATCATCAAAAATAAATACCAACCACCCAAATACCTCATGGAACTAACAGAACACTGCTTAACCAACACATATTTCATATATAAAGGACAAAGATACAAGCAAATTGAAGGAGCCCCTATGGGATCACCACTGTCACCTGTCATTGCAAACCTGTTCATGGAAGAATTCGAATCCAGAGCCCTAGCCAATGCCACCCACAAACCCAAACTATGGCTAAGATACATCGATGACACATTTGTTCTTTGGCCCCATGGAAAAGAAAACCTAAACAATTTCCTAACACACATAAACAGCACACACTCCAAAATCAAATTCACCATGGAAAACAGAAACAAACAAACAACTACCATTCCTAGATGTACTAATCTACAAAAAAACAGATGGCACACTAGGACACACCATATACCAGAAGAAAACACACACCAACCGCTACCTCAACACCCAATCCCACCACCACCCAGCACAGATAAACTCCGTGGCCAAAATACTAATTGCCAGAACCAAACGCCTGGCAGACAAGACACACATAAAGACTGAACTATGCACCTTGATTAAAGTACTGACAGCCAACGGCTTCCACAAAAGCAAAATCACTGGCTTGATTCACAAAAACACACTGAGACATAATGGAGACCTAGAAGATGAACAGACCTATGGAACAGCTGTCCTGCCCTACATAAGAGGTATTACAGACAAAATCAGTAAGATACTACACAGGCATCACATCAAGACTTCCTTCAAAACAGACAGAAAAATAGCAGCCATCCTAAGAAACCCCAAAGATAAAATTGACCTGGAAAACCAAGGCATATATGAAGTCCCCTGTGCATCATGCCCTGCCACATACATTGGACAGACCAATAGAAGAATAAGTACCCGCCTAGATGAACACAAAAATGCAGTAAAAAAGCTGGAACACATTTCCTCACTAGTCCAACACATGAAAGCCACAGATCATAGCATCGACTTCAATGGCACCAAAACCCTAGCCACTATAGAAAACCCCAGCTACAGAATTATCAGAGAAGCCATAGAGATTGAAAAAAGACCTGAAAGCATGAATAGAAGAGATGACTCCACCAGACTGTTAATTATCTGGAAGCCTGCATTCTCAAACAAAAAAATCTCCACACCACAAGCCAGCCAAAGACCTGGGCACAAACAGACTCCCCCTGATACCTCCAGCTCAAACACACCGCAACCAGGCACCCAGATGAAACCTAGCTTCCTAATAAATGATAGCCGTCTGTTTACTTGGAGCCAAGCCGCACTAAAAGCCTCCAATATAGGAAACACAATGTTGCCAGCCAATCAAGACAAAAAAAGCTACAAAACAGACAGAAGATATTAGAAACACCAATCAAGCAGAATACAGCAAACTCCAAGACCACTAAACACAGACCAAGACTCCCAACCAATCAGGATGAAGAAAAAACCATTCTGGCACAGTGTAGGCTAGCCCCAAATTTAAAACTGAAACGGCTGTGAAAGTCTGACTCACAGATGAACAAAATACAGAAGCCTGATGATGGCAGATGAGATTCTGCCGAAACGTTGCTACAGCTTTAAAAGCACAACTATAATGGGCGTGGGAAAATACCCGAACAAAGCTGAATTCCATACATGTAAGTACCAAAAACTTAAGAATATATATATATATATATATATATATATATATATATATATATATATGTATGTATGTATGTATGTATGTATGTATGTATGTATGTATGTATGTATGTATGGTGTTGATGTTGGTATTTTCCACGTCATTGTAGTTCTTTTAAAGTTGTAGCAACGTTTCAGCAGAATCTCATCTGCCATCATCAAACGTTGCTACAACTTTAAAAGAACTACAATGACGTGGGAAAATACCCGAACCAAGCCGAACACCATACATGTAAGTACCCGAAAACTTAAGAATATATATATATATATATATATATATATATATATATATATATATATATATATATATATATATATATATATATCAGACATTCTGTTATATTCATTATTCATTACATTCATTTTGTACAGTTTAAAAGTCCAACAGTACTGTTGGCAAAATTTATTCATTATTTATTAAATATTTGTGCCACCCATCTTCCCTGATGGGTGGTTACTCAAGGTTACTCTGGGCATCTTACAAGTTATAACACAAGTAAAAAAAATATTAAAAACTACCCAGATTGAAATATAGTTAAAAACTATAAAAATATTGCTATATGTATATAATATGGAACCTTGGAAGCCATTTTTCTTTAAGGCTTCTGGGCTGCCACATTCAGTGCCTGAGAATTTGAGAGGGGGACTTCAAAGATTGGTGGAAGATTAACCTTTCTCAGAAAGTCAAGGACATGTTACCCTGCACCTGGAGGGGAGTGACTGAAGATAGTCTCCAGTTGGAACAAAGTAACGATTGGACCATGTGATGGACAGTTGGGTGCAGGGGTTGGATTTTGAGTTTTCTTTGGGCTAGGGAAAATCCCGAATTCTAAGACTTGGGTTTTTCCCAGATGTGTCAATATGAACCTTTAATAAAGTGGATATTTGGGAAGACGATATTCTTAGAGTCTCTTTCTTTGGAGGTTGTTGGAACACTGACATAATAAGTGAGAGCTAACTAGAGTTGCAATAGTGTTTGCTTTTCTTTTTTTGGCAGCAGATGTCATTTAAGCGAAAATACTGATGAAATAGAGTTAATTAATGCAAAAATATTATTTAGTTTGTTTTCTAAGCCTAGACTTCTCAGAAGCTGTCTTATTCATAGATGCTGATAAATATTTTGTAAAGATCCTTGACAAAGTTCCTTGACCTTGATGCCTTTCCTTCTCAAATTTTGTTCTGCTCTCTCCTACAAATTTTGTTCTGCTCTCTCCTCTGCACATAAGGATAGTAGCTGATATCAGAATTTATGTTGCTAAGCAATCATAATGAAATGCAATGTCACATGACCATGCCACTTAAATTGTGGCATTTCCAGTTGCCATTCAACCAGTGACATTGTTAAGTGCAATGTCACATGATAGCCATTTGCATCCTCCTACTTGCTTTCCTAGTTGAGTTTGTTTGTAGGAAGCCAGCAAAGAAGATTGCAAATGGCAATCACGTGACCGTAGGATGCTGTGACTGTCATGAGAATGAAGACCAGTCATAATTTTGGAGGTTGCTAAATCAGTGATTATTAAGCGAAGATCACCTATAGGCTTTTTTGAGTAAGGGAATCCGGTCCTGCTTTTAGATCACTTCTGTTGTGATCTAAGTGATAATCCTAAGATCCATGAATGGAGAGAACTTATATAAGATATTAATTGGTACTTAAATGATCACATGAATGAAAACATTTCATCCCAGAAAATATAACAATAGCAATAACACTTAGATTTATATATCTCTTTATAGTGTTCTACAGTGTTCCCTAAGTAGTTTACAGAGTTAGCATATTGCCTCCAACAATCTGGGTCCTCATTTTACTGACCTTCGAAGGATTGAAGGCTGAGTCAACCTTGACCCAGGTAGGATCAAACTCCTGGCTATGGGCAGAGATTGCTTGCAATACTGTATTCTAAACACTATACCACCACAGCTATAATAATATAACTTTATTATTGTTTATTTAACTAATTATAAATTTGCTAAAATAATAGGTCAATATCTATTTCAGTAGTTTGAATTTTTCTATAGTTATCATTGGGCGAGGTGGGCATTGATTTGAATACAGCAAACATTACAGTGAGAGGAAGGAGCTATTCCTACACATTTGGCTTCCAAGAATAAAGAAAGCCTCCCCATCTGATTCCAAAAAGCATGTACCCTGAGTAAATGCTGTTATCCATGAAAGTTTACTTCACTTGGAAGCATAGTGCCGGCTGATCAAATGAGTAGAGCAGAGCAGAATAGAATGGAATTCTTTATTGGCCAAGTGTGATTGGACACACAAGGAATTTGTTTCTGGTGCATAAGTTCAGTGTACATACAAGCAACAAGTGATAAATCATGATCATAATCATAAAATACATTCATCGTAATTCATAACATACAACACATAGTGACTGTCATAGGATACTAAATAAGCAATCAACATAAATCATACTAGGATACTAAATAAAACAATACAAATTGTAAGATTGAAACAACAAAGTTATAGTCATAAGAAATAAGGAACTGGGTAATAGGAAAGATGAGAATGATAAGATTACCCCCCTACTGGGTAGTTTGACAGTATTGTGGGAATTAGTTGTTGGCATGAGGGAAGGGGGGTTTTGTTGCAAATTATAATAGCAAAATGAAAAGATGCTACTAATTTCAGCGGAATCACTGTCTGAGATTGGTTATTCATTGGTGCTCTCTAAACTGGGCTGTTCATTTGAAGCATAATGCAGTTTTGTTTAGACTCTTATGGAGAATCTGGAAAAGTCAAGATTCATTTTCTCATTAATGACAGAGAAAGATTGTGTAGATTTGGTTTTCATCACATAGATTTCTGTGTCAAACATTGAGCTAATTCGCATGATATATTAGGCCTCTTTGTAATTGGGTTTCATACATCACCCAAACTTAGAGTGTGATTAAGAATATATTTTAAATTGTATCTATGATTTGGTTTTATTTTGCTTACTTAAAACATAGTTAGCATGTCCAAATTTGGATCTGTGGTTATTTATTCTATAGTGAAATCCTTCTTAGTTCTCTAAGAAATATGGCCTCGGTATCACTGCTTCTGGGCTGTCTTTCATGTTATGAAGCTATATAGGACATATTTTCAATACACATATAAACACACAAGCTATAAATTCTATAAGAGTGAATGGCTGAGACTAGAAAAAATATTTTGGATACTGGCTGCAGTAAACCTATTATCAGGAAAGATTTAATCACTTTTTAATATAATTTTCTGGTCCTTCTGAACCCTGGAGATCAGCTAAGAAAATTATGTAGAAGGAAGAAAGTATATGTTCAAGAGAGTACATTCAAGAGATGTTCTCTCTGTTGATCTTTGAGATGTTCTTGTATTGGAGAAATAAGAGGAGCACTACATTTTCTGTTGTTTCCTAATTATTATTACAACATGTCATATTACTGTATTTTTTATGTTTTTTAATTGCACTTATATATTTTTAAAAAAATACAAAGATATTTGTTTAGAAGTAGAGTGAATAAGACAAATGTTATCTCTAATAAAATTAATGCTGGCATTATCCCATAATGCAGGAGTTGGTCATAGCAGTAGGCAGAATGAAGTGGGTGCTTCAATCAGTTCCCTTTCCTGCTTTGGGCACCAAAATATAGGTATTCCTTGACTTATGACCAGTTGCTTAGCAACCATTTAAAAAGATATTTATAACCCAATTTCTAAGTTCTGATAGCTGCCCCCACTACCATTGTCATGTAACTGAATTGTATTATATGGCCATTCATGCAACCACAATTTACAATTGGGCATTTACTTTTTAGTTTTGGCTTTATAGTCAATAATCAGTTCACTTAATGACCATAGATTCACTTAACAACCATGGTGACTCAGTTAATGACCACAGGAAAATAAAGGCGGTAAAATCAGGTTGATCATGTGATAACCTGTTTTATTAATGTCACAACTTACGACCTAACAGGGCAGACTCCATTACGGTTGTAAGTCAAGGATAAGCTGTATCTTGGTTGGCCAAGGATAATGAGTCCCTTGACTTGAAAATGAAGAGGGAAAGCACCATTTGCGACTTCATTGCAGGGAGCAAAATGTTTGAGCTGACCTGTCTTGAAGCAATATATCTGGCATACATATAGAATTTCTATTTTGAGGCTCATTAAAAAGTTTTGAAGCTCATTAGTGAGTTTTTGCCCTCATTACTGTTTTGGGACAACAGCTGTTAATGAAGCAGATGGCATTCAAGCCAAGAGAAGAGAGAGAAAGGAAAAAGAAGGCTGCAGATCAGATTGTCAAGGAAACGGCTAAATTGTTACTTTAAAGCCAGCCTCTGGATCCCTAGTGTGTGAAGATTTTCCTTCAGTATGATGGCTAAATTAAAACTGCTAAGAAGGTAGGAAAACTGGGAAAGAGCGCCATTGTGGACTGCAGCAGCCATGACATTTTCCTCTGTTAATTGTTTTAAACTTTCCTCACCAATGCTAAAGAAGGTGCATATTCATGCTCTGCATGTATTGTCTGCAAAAATCCGATAACAAGCAGAGATTCTACATTTATTTCTCTGGGATTTTTAATTTGGATTCTAATCAGAGCATTGGACTTAAATTAATATGGCCCTTTCCTACTCTAAGAATCTATCTTTTCAACTGGCATTTCCTGTCATGTTTCAATCAGCATTTAATTTCATTTCACTATACTCATCTCTAATTTCTTCATTTTCTTTTATTTTTATTCTGCTGATTTCTTGCATTAGACAACAATATTGTAAATGTGTAAGTAGGACCGAACTGTATATTTCTATATAGAATCTAGTCATGCTAGGCACATTATCTATTGTTACTACTACATTCATTAAAATGTGCAGTGGCTCACGAGTGTAGGACACTGGGCTGACGATTGGCAGACTTGCGTTTGAGACCCAGTTGCTGCTGTGGGCTGGTGTGACCTCCCGCAAATAAATAGATGTGTACCCACTTTGGTGGACAACTTAATGGGGACATGAAAAGACCCCCCAACTCGGTGTCCCCTGGGAAATGGTGATGTCACTGTTGAACCATTTCCACTCGGAAATGCTTTGGTACTCCTGACATGAATACAATGCTATATCCATTACAACATCCCTCTTATTCTTGAAAAAGGAGACCTCTGACTGTAATTTCAGACTTTTCTAGTAATAGTAAAATCACCTTTTGTACAACATGGTAAATCAACTTCTTCCATTTTTTTCTTAGTAGAATATCTTGCAGGTTTTCAGATTTAAATATCTTAATTTTATTTTTCTTCTAGTGCCAACAATATGCCAAAGCAGGTAGAAGTACGAATGCATGAAAGCCATATGAGTCCAGTGGAACATCAATCGAAAAACATCTGTGTACGACTCTGGCTTTCACTCAGAAAAAATCTGCTCCTTTCACTAACTATATTTGGTAAGTCAATATGGGAAAGAATATATTGACTAAACTAATTAATGGATTAATGTAGCATGTTCTGATATTCTAAGATGTCCCCCTATCTACTCCTTCTATTTTCTCACTTTTTCTTCACTAGGCTTAGAACTCTATCCAAAACACTTGTCATGCTTCTCTCATGTTGAACTCCATTTTTCTCATGACTCCTTTGACACACCCTTAATTTTCTTGCATATTGTTACTAAGCCTAAGAACATGTATTTTAGGTTCAGTAAGCTTCCCTATTTGCTTCCCTTTCTCTCTTTGTCAGCCATTCAAAGTAGACCAGACTAGGAAACTAAAGATGCAGACCAATACTGCTCTTATTATAAAATCATTGTAATAGAATTTTGCAAATCTAAATTTGCTGAAATTCCAGTCCTAATTACTGTAGTTAACCAAAGATAAGATTCTATCATATTTGCAAATGTTCGCTATATGAGATACTTGCTAAATGAGGAATATATGTATCTAGATAAGAAAGAGAAAGATGATTTCAACAAGGGCATGCAGTTGTTCCAAAGGTATGTTCATAAGTGACTCAAAATACAAAACATCCTTATATAAATCATACTAAAACAATCCAATTTCATGAAGTCACCAAGATCCATCACTTAGTTTATTATTATTATTATTATTATTATTATTATTATTATTATTATTATTATTATTATTATTATTATTATTATTTATTTGTCAATCATTTACAAGATAATAGGTATAAGTATAAACATGTATAAGAATACAGGAAATAGGTACGAATAAATGGGGACAATAGGACAGGGACGGTAGGCACAACAGTGCACATGCATCATTATGCACTTATGCACGCCCCTTACTAAATTGCACTTATGCATGTCCAATTATTAAATTGAATAAATGAACAACTTACTTTGTTTGTTTATTCAATTTAATATACAGCTTACTCAGCCCATGGTTCAGGATCAAATCACAATAATAAATTCCACTAAATCACATAATAGAAAATTAGAAAAGCATAAAAACCTATAAATACACATGATGTTAGCCGAGTGTGCTTGCTTGTTCCCAAGTTAAACGAGGAAGTGGCAATTCATGTCCCTTGTGTTTCCTGCCAGAAGGCAGATAGTTTTTATCTTTCTCTTTTGCTGTGCACTCTCAGAGACTAGACCAAGCGATACAGTGATCTACTTTTCTCAGTTGCCTTCTGGGTATAGCAGCTTCCAAATATGGCATAGTTTTGACATTTTAGTGTCGTTCCTTGGCTTCCAGCCCAGACTTAACTGAAAAAAAATTCCATACTGTGAGAGGAGGAGCTAACTCTGTATCCTTCACAAAGTCTTTCTTTATTCACTTCAGCCTGAATGGATAGCTGTGCTGTTTGTTGGAAAAGCTATGCAAATACTTTTCAAGTCTCCCTGCTATTAAAGATTTTGAAACTGAGTTTATTTTTACATGGGCATTTGGCTCTGATTGACTGTTGCAAGATGATTGAGAGCCTTTCCTAGGTTGATCACCAGCAAGTATGCTGAGTTACAATAAAGCATGGAACATCATTCAGTAGTTTTATTGCAGCAGTTGCTGTATTGCCAAAGGAAGAGAAACTGCAGGTGCAATTTTTTTCTAAGTGTGCTTTCAAAATGTGTTTTTTTTTCCTTTTTAAATATGACTAATTGTGACAGCCAAATGACAGGGGTCTATAGTTAACGTTATTTTTTTCCATTTCCACAAAGAGACAGTTAATACAGATTGGCAGTTAGCTGTTAATGGGAAATACTGTTTTTGTATGTGTCCCCTGTTTCCAAACATATATATTTGTCAACCCTTTGAGTTCAGCCTGATTAAGAAACGGGCATAGTAAAGATTCCAGGAATGTGTTTTACTAGAATTGTTTGTGCCTCCCTCCCCCTTTTAAGTAAAACAAGATGAAGGCAGGGTTGTTCTTTCTCACACTTCCTATTTTCCCAGGCCTGAGCAACTGTTGTCTTCCTCTTTCTCAAGGCCAGAGCTAAATTCTCCTAGAGTGCTTCATTCATGTACTGCACATCTGATCCATATACTTATAAGCAACTTTCCCAATATTTCACCATGTCTGAAGGGGGGGGGGAAGAGATCCACAATGTATTAAATCAAACATACTTAGTAAATAGGATTTATCAGCCCCATTATCTTGTTGCAAAAATTATTGGCCTAATTTTTTTTACTTTAAATTCAAAACAGACATTAAATATTGTTATGAGAGAGTTTCACTCTTTCAAGTACTAAGAAATTTTAGGGTTTTATTAAATGTTAATGCTCATACAGGATAATATTTTTTAAGGGACAGAAGGCTTGATACCTTGTGATTTAAGATTTATTTTTAGATAGATGATAGATAGATAGATAGATAGATAGATAGATAGATAGATAGATAGATAGATAGATAGATAGATAGATAGATAGATAGATAGACAGACAGACAGACAGACAGACAGACAGACAGACAGACAGACAGACAGACAGACAGATAGATAGATAGATAGATAGATAGATAGATAGATGGATGATGGATGGATGATAGAATGTGAGTTTACAATTCTAATATTCCAAAATATTTTAATTTCCTAACACATTTCTGGTGGACTTCCTGCAGAAACCAATTCTCTTGCTCCCTTTTCAAACCTGCTTCCGGCACAAACTGACAAAATTCCATGTTCAGCTTCTGAGTTTTTTAGTGAGCAAGGAAAACTGTCTTTCAGAATAGTTTGCAACTGTCTCTTGAGAGACTCTACCAGTAAGCTAATTTATTAGGAATATGCCTAGTATATTTGTCCCTTGTCCTTTTCAGAATCACAGGGCCATCAGATATAAAGTCTATTAGACCTATCTTGAAATGTTTATGCAGCAATACTGTGATATCCATCCCAAATTCCTTTAAAAAGTATTAATTAGTAAATGACCTCTGATTGTCAACAATTAAAAATGCTTACAGCACAGTTGTATCATTCTTGCACATACGGTAAGCAATATAGTTTATTATCAAATTGCTTCAGTGAGAAGACACGTTCAGTGGCTTTTACCAATTAGCACTGTTTTTCCTGAGAATAGGTGGGAACCAGGCATTATATCTCTGTAGACATCCCAAGCTATTTGAGCAGCAGTGTTCAACTCATCCCCCTCCCAGAATCATAAAAGTGCAAGATATAAGTTTTTGTATCCTGCTGAGCTTATCAGTAAGGCCGCAACCTTATTTACTGAAATTGAGAACTGTTGACTAGTTACGGCAGGGGTGTCAAACTCAATGCCTGGGGGTTGGATCCGGCTTATGGGATGTTTAGATCTGGCCTGCGGGGCCACCTTGGAACAGCGAAGGACTGGCCCACGGTGCCTCTGCCAGTTAAAACAGAGCTCGGGAGGGCCACATGGGGCCCTCCTGAGCTCTGTTTTCACTGCCAGTGGGTTGCAGGAGGCCGTCGCAGCCGAAAACAGAGCTCACGAGCCCGTTTTTACTGTAGAGCATTTGGGCCACCATAAGAGCCCCCAACACAAGTGATGTTGAGCTGGCCATGAGCACCCTGGCTACACTCACCTCAGCCACCCCAAGGTCAAACACGACCTGGATGCGGCCGTCAATGAAATCGAGTTTGACACCCCTGGATTATGGTATCCTTATTTGCCTTGTTGGAAAACTTCATTTTGCCAAGATAATTCCACAAAATGATGGATAAAGACTCAGACTATTTTTTCCTAAACCTTCCTTTCTAATTTTTTTTTTGTACATTCAGGTGTCATTATGGGAGCGTTATGTGGAATGCTCCTTCGCATGGCAGCTCCTATTAATCCTGATGTCGTCATGTTGATAGCCTTCCCTGGAGATATTTTGATGCGGATGTTGAAAATGTTGATCCTCCCTTTAATAATCTCAAGTTTAATCACAGGTCAGATATATTATGAACAACTGGAATTTCATATCCTGTGAGAAATAAAGACCTTTAGGATCAGGCTGACCGCTTTTCAAAGTTTAATATTTTTCCCCATTATTCAGCAGTAGCACATCCTTAGTAGGGGAATCAATATGTTAATCAGTACTTATGTTTATAAAAAACAGATGATATGTTAATGATCTGTAGAATTCTGAGACAGCAATTCATTAATAAGGATTGGGATGTTACAGTGATTAATTTTGAAATAGTATTTACTCACTATTCTCTTCTCTGATGTTCTTCTCTCTGTTCAAACACAGAGATTCCTTTTGAGTCCAATCATTGATGACTCTAATGACACAGAATTAAAAGTGACATTGCCTCTATGAATTTGGGATTGTCAGAAGGTATCATGATCTCAGGAAGACTACCATATCTAGGCCACAAACTTCTGGATGACCACTAGATAGGAGCAAAGAGTTTGCAGTTTTTATGTCTCCTTGCTGATATCTAGTGATCTTCTGAATATTTGTAATGCATATACAGTAGGCCTACTTCAGGGCTACTATCAAACAAAGCACCTTGAATGGAAAATATCATAAAAAGAATTTGTATGAAACAATGTTCCAGGTATATAAATAAATAAATATATCTAAGTCCACACAAGACCTATAGGCATTTATTTAGAAGTATTTCCTCACTAAATACAGTGAGACTGATTTCTGATGAACATACATAGGATTTTTAGCAACCATGGAAGATCAATTAATAAATGGAACAACTTGCTGCCAGTTGTGGGTGGTTCAACAAAGGAGGTTTTTAAGAAGAGAGGACTACCATTTGTCTGAAATGGTATAGGGTCTCCTGCTTGAGCTGGGAGTTGCACTGGAAGACTTCCAAAGTCCTTTCCAACTCTGTTATTCTGTTATTTTTACTTTAATTTAACTGATGGATTACTTTTAATTTAACTGATCAATCTATGTACTCATCAATAGACATTAATCATTTAAGATACCTTAGAGCCATGATGGTGAACCTATGGCACGTGTGCCACAAGTGGCACGCAGAGCCATTTGTGCTGGCATGCAAGCCGCAGGCAAACTTACTGCGCATGCGCATGCCTCACAGCTGATCCCCCACCACCACCGGTTGGTTTGAGGCCTTTTTCGGCCTCCCAGAGGCTTGAGAAAAGCCTCTGCAAGTATTCTCAGGCCAAATTATAGGCCTGTTTCGTCACTTCCTGTAATACCGGAAGTGACAAAATAAGCTTATAATTCGGCCTGAGAAGCCTTGTAGACGTTTTTTCCAAGCCTCTGGGAGGCGGAAAAAGGCCTCAAACCAGCTGAAAAATCAGCTGTGAGGTGCAGTGCAGGTAAGGAGGTAAGGTGGGCATTGCGCGCCCATGCGCAGAGGGTGTGGACATTGCATTCTGGGTCTGGCACGCGAGTGCAGGCGTGGTGGTGCACTCGCAATTTTCGGCATAGGAGCCCAAAAAGGTTGGCCACCACTGCCTTAGAGATTTACAGGTATCTAAAATGAACTATTGTACATATTTATCCATGATATTTTCTATGGAAACTGTTATCTGTGACTTTCTGTATCAAAGTTATATATAGGAAAAATAAAGAAAATATATACTATTATATTAGATTGTGAAGTATACAGACCAGTGAAAATGTCCAAAATGCAACAGCAAGAGGGTATACGTATTTGCAAAATGCTAATCATGAGAAGCATGCTTGGTCATTATGCTGATTCTCAATAATCAAGAAGATAACATTTGTGTTTGAATTCTTCCCAATTCAATTCTGGTTACAGGGCTGTCTGGACTGGATGCTAAGGCCAGTGGTCGATTAGGGACGAGAGCTATGATATATTACATGTCCACAACAATCATTGCTGCTATCCTGGGAGTGATCTTGGTGTTAGCCATTCATCCTGGCAATCCAAAACTCAAGAAGCAGCTGGGAGAAGGAAAAAAGAATGATGAAGTATCCAGTCTTGATGCTTTCTTGGATCTTATTCGAAACTTATTTCCTGAAAATCTTGTGCAAGCATGTTTTCAACAGGTAAAAGCTGCGTTTTCTTACAGGAACATAATATGAATGATAACTATGAAAATATCTAAGTGAAGTAAGTTAAACAGAATAATCACTGCACATGCCATTTGTTTTACCAATTTGATACCTTTATACTTAAAACATGATAACTGACAAAGCTTTCATTTGAATCTTTATTGGATGAACTGCTCAGTCTGCAAAAATCATCTTTTTTTAAATTAATGCCTTCATTTCTAGTGAAAGCTGGGCAACTTCCCTCTGGATTCTAATTTGTTTTATTTCCTTGGGACCTTAAATATCTGGATGTAGTCTTGTCTGAACTATAACCAGAGCCTCAAAGTTGCCTTCTCAGGAAGCAACTGGACTTTCTCATTTTTTTCTTTTGAAGACGTTTCACTTCTCATTCAAGAAGTTTCTTCAGCTCTGATGCAGAGGTGGTATTCAGCAGGCTCTGACCAGTTCTGGAGAACCAGTAGCAGAAATTTTGAGTAGTTCAGAGAACCGGCAAATACCACCTCTGACTGGCCTGGCCCCCATCTATTCTCTGCCTCCTGAGGCCCAGCTGATCAGCTGGGTCTTTTTTTGTTGCCCTGCACAGGAGAACAGAGCTGGAAAGCAGGTTAGTGGGGTGGGGAGCGAATGGGATTTTGCAGTAACCTTCCCCTAGGAGTGGAATGGGATTAGAGATTTTACAGTATCCTTTTCCTACCACGCCACCAAGACACGCCCACCAAACCACACCCACAGAACTAGTAGTAAAAAAAATTTGAATCCCACCACTGGTCTGATGGGATAGTGGGGAATAGAAAGATTTATATTCCTTGCAGACAGCTGGTCATTTGCATCCTTTTAGAGGGTTGGAGAAGCACTTGGAAGCTTATTTGTGTCCTCAAGGTCACTTGAGTAGTGCTTCTAGTTCCTGTAGTCTGCAATTTTTTTTCCTCCCACACCATTCAAAAGGTGTTCATCCCAAATTGTATAGCTAAAAGTCTTCAAAAGAAAAAACTAAAAAAGTCCAGTTGCCTCCTGAAAAAGCACCTTTGGGACAACCATTACCTGAATGACTGAGAATCTCTACAGGCTATAACCAGAGCCCACTATTTGGGCAAAAAAATAGAGAAACATTTTCAATAGTGCCGAATATTTTTTTCTTTCCAAGATTCAAAAGAAATGAACGTTTTTGCCCAAATGCAACAAAAACTGCTTAATCTTGATATGCTACATATTTGATTTCATAAGAATATAGATTTCTCCCCCTGTTTTTAATCAGGAATTAGGATACTTGTGGCTCTTTGAACAATGATATTTAGACAATCTGAAAGGCTATAGGCTACTCATTACAGTATTCTGAAACTATTAACAAAGTCAGGGTCACCAGTGTTGCAAAAAGTGAATGAGTTTAGAAGTGTTAGATGAGTTCTAGGAAGTGCCAGAAACAGTAAAGAGCCAAGTGATTGGTACTTGAAGATTGAATAGTCTTTGATGAATGTGTCTACACAAGTAAGGCCTGAAATATTTTTTGGATGAGAAGGATGATGAGAACTCTCTATTGTTGTTTACTCCGCTCTTACAAATGAGTAAATAGTTTAGACTGTGGTGACTTTTTCCTGAGTAAAATACATTAGTATGACTTTCTAAAGCTTATATTAACTGGCTTTTTATTATCTATGTTTTATGCCATACACACCAGGAGATGCCCTTGAGCTCTTTTCTCCCACTTGTTTCTTGTTGATTTGTTTAGCAGTTACATGGATTATTTTATAATGAAATGAAGAAGACGTGTTGTCAACCTTTTTTTTTTTGTCCCTAGAGGTGTCACTTAAAGAATTAAAACAGTGTGTTATCTGACCTGTAGCTCTAAGCTTATCCTTTCTGCCTAGAGGGTAGGGAAAGAGTAGAGCCACCAAGACACTTGGGTAGAAATTCAGAAAGCTCACGATGCCAAAGTCAAGATGACAGCTTCGATGGGGCAATCAAAACCCCGATCGGTACCGGTGGACCCTGACTTAAAGAATTAAAACAGTGTTACTGTATTTTATCCTTTCTGCCTAGAGGTAGGGAAGGAGTAGAGTCCATATTCAGACAGCAATGCCAAAGTCAGATGACAGCTTGAAAATGCCTGGTAATTTTTTTTTCCCTTTCAGTACATTATATTTTATTGGACACTGAAAAAAAATGGGGTTAATAGGCTGAGTGGGAAGTTAAACATCAACTACACAAGTTTCTTTTTAAAGTTTTGAGTGATTCTGATATTAAGTGAACACGATTTTTATATACACCTAATCGTGCAAAAAAAAAGTATAGGGAAAGGGTAAAAGTGGTATCCATTTAAAATGCTAAACTGGTTTAGGCTGAGTGGGAGGCAAGACAAGCTGCTCTTTATACGGTATTAGCACTCCTTTTTTAAAATGGTTTGCTACTCATAATGTTATAGTATTCAAACAATTCATTTCAACTCTTTCACTGCTTCACTGTTTTTCAGATTCCTATTATTGATATTTTAACCCACTAGCATACCAGCTTTGATTGATGGATCTGAATCCACACAATAAATTCTCTTAAGCACCAAACAATTAAAATTGAAGCAATAAATGAATCGCACTAACACTTCACAGTAAGAGTGACAATAATACAGAAAGCAAAACAAATCCTGCCCAAAAAGAATATGAGTCAATCCAAGAGAAGACACCACATTCAAGGAACTACCGTGTTTCTCATATAATAAGGCCGGGTCTTTTCTTTTTTTTTTGAGCCCCCAAAAAATGGCTAGGCCATTTTCGGGGGGTGACTTAATTCCCCTCCCTTGCATCTTCGGGCGGGCGGCGGTGGCTTGGATGTTGACCTCGACATTGGTGGGGCACTTCGTATCGGGGTCAACGCAGGCAACACCATATCCGGGTGTGCAACAAAAGTACTTCCTAACAGCAAGCCCCCCCACCATTCCCCCCATTTTGCATGTTTTAATATAGGCCTTAATTTGGGGGGAGGGGCTTAATTTCATGCCTATAAAACATGCTGGGACTTCCTATTGGGGGAGGCCATATTGTTGGAGGGTAAAAGTGGTTTACAAAGGAGAGAAAAGTTTGATATGCATGACATGAAATGTTTTAAATCTGTAGAGGAACAGAAACTGGTATCAGAAAGAAAGCTAACTTAATTTTTGAGAAAATACAGCATTGAGTAATACATGACAAAGAAGGTTCTCTTTTGCTCTTTTAAATGCTGTGGAAGATTTGGAATGAGGGAGCATATGCTGAAGCAAAGATCAATTCAAGGCACAAATAACCACATGTGTGAGTGTCCTTCATTATAGTTGTGTATTTCCCGAGGTGCCATTTACATGTACGTCATTCTACACCCCTTCCCTCCATGTTTTTAACCAGGTCTGCTTATGATTTAGAAATATTTTTGGATTCAGACTTGAGTTATCCTCATTGAATGTTGTCCATAATCAAAATTTATTCCAGTGCCCAGGCAGATTATAAGTGCAGTTCTTCACTTTTGCACTGAAAAGTTAGCCTTATTCATTGTTTTCAGGAAAATAAATAATGAGGAAGTAATATCCTAGAAACAACGTTGCAGCTCGATCTCCATTTAGTTCCAGAATTTTAATTATTTAAATATTATAGAAGCAAAATCATTTGCAGTGAACATCATATGAAATGTGCTTTTGTATTTTAGTTACTACAGTAGCTTGTTTACCTCTTTTCTGATTTGTTTTAAATAGACTGGACACATGCCGCTGCTCCTTGACCTATTTCTTATTTGTGAAGGTGTAATCTAGTTATGGTATCAGCAGATAACAATGCCTGGCTGGCTCTGGAAGGTGTCTTGGGATATTGGATGGGACACCTTCAAAGAATCAGAGTTGTAAGCCAAAGTGGGGAATTGAAAGCCAATCTAAAAGAAGGCAGCTATAAATCACTTATACTCTGTTGTCAGGAAAATACTTATTGTCAAGCTGAGTCCAAGAAGAACAAGGTGGAACAATTTAGCCAGTGGTTTACAAGTAGTCCTCAACTTACAACAGTTCATTTGGTGACTATTTAAAGTTACAACAGCATTGTAAAAGGAGACTTATGACAATTTTTCACAGTTACGACCATTGAAGCCTCCTCATGATCACATGATCAACATTCAGATGCTTGGCAACTGTTTCACATTTATGACAGTTGCAGGGTTCACCTTTTGCAACCTTCCAACAAGCAAAGTCAATGGGGAAGCCAGATTTATTTAACAACCATGTTACTGATTTAGCAACAGCAGTGATTCACTTAACCAATGTGACAATAAAACTCGTAAAATGAGGCAAAGCTCACTTTAAAAAATTATCACGTAACCATATAAATTTACTATGGTTGTAAGTTGAGGACTACCTGTATTTGTTTCCACCCAACAATCAGAATCTAAACCTTTATGTTGTGGCCTGTCAGCCATTGACCCCTCCAACAGCCAAATCACATGAGGGAGAGAGTTAGCATCAAGGTAACCTGAGAGCTCCAAGGGGGAAGAGGAAATGGAGCTGTCAGAGAGAGAGAGAGGCAGAGGCGGAGCCTGGGCTATCGATCAACCCTCAGACGGAGAGTCAATAGCCCCCAGGTCTGGAGGTGGCTGATAAGGAAGAGGAGGAACAGCTGGGTCCAGTGCCTGACGCATGGATGCGCAGAAGGCAGAGGAGAGGAGAGCAGTGAAATCTGTAGACCGATCCTTGGGATGGAAGAGCCACCACTGCTAGCGAAGCCACAGCCTAGCTCTGGGAATAAAAGGCAGGGGGCGGAGATGAATAGATGTGGCAAACAACTATTCATCTCCCTGCTGGACAGACTTGCTATCCCATGGTAAGAAAGAATCTTTTTGCTGGGGCTGCTGGGGCTCCTAATAAAGGAATCATTAATTTAACTACAGAGGATTTGTCGTGTTTGGGGAGCTGGGTCAGAACACCTTAGTTCTCCCAGCATATACATATGCTCTGGAAGATGCTAGGGAGTGGCTAGCTTTACTCTTGTCCTCTGTCTCCTATTCACCCCTGGGCTGGGCTGTCTTGGGCTATCTTGTCTCCTCCTCTTTCTGGGATGTGCTTCCTCCTTCCTGGGAAACTTGTCATTTCACTATAGCCCCTCATACACAGTTCCTCCTCTGTAGGCACCATCTCTCACAGTTATGCCCATGTCGTGATAAGGGGTCAAGAGTAACTTATTTATTTATTTATTTATTTATTTGATTTGATTTGCCAATTGTTTACAAGATAATAAGTATAAATGTATACATAGTTGTGAATACATGAAATGGTTACATATAAGAAAAATAAAAGAATAAGAGAAACAATAGGACAGGGACGGTAGGCACGTTGGTGCGCTTATGCACGCCCCCTACAGACCTCTTAGGAAAGGGGTGAGGTCAATAGTAGACAGTCTAAGGTTAAAGTTTTTGGGGTTTGGGGAAGAAACTACAGAGTCGGGTAGAGTATTCCAGACATTGAGCTGCTTTTTCACTTTCAGTTTGACCACACTTCTAGTTTTAACAATAGTTGAAGAAAAACTTCAATAACAGAAGGAGAATCAGTGTTGTAATTTTTAGAAGCCCTCAAATGGTGTTTATGTTCTGATTCATAAAAGTCTGCAAAAATAGCTCCCATCTTATCATCATGAATTATACGAACAGTATTGAGAGACTTTGGGGGTTTCTTGAAAAGTAATGCAAAGTAAACACAGATGTACCCTTGCTTTATTCATTTATCATATTTGTATACCCGTCAACCTTACATGAAAATGGCGCTGGGCGGTGTACAGCGCTACATTTAAAAAAAAAACCAATGCCTACATAAAAGCAGTTACAATGATAAAATAATTATAAAAATGCATATAAGTCAGGAGAGAGTGATATTTACCACAGTCAGGGAGCCATAGCAAAATCTCCCAGGTCCCTTAGGACTCCGAGGCCTGATAACATAGCCAGGTCTTGAAAGAGTTACAGAATGTTGAGAGGGATGGAGCTAATCTCACTTCTGGGATTTCACATGTCAGGCATTGTGGAAAAGAAGGCACACCTCCTGGGACCTGCCAGATATTTTGTATCAGTTAAAGGGACTAAACTCTCCAGTGTCTACAAATTGAATATTGTCCTAAAACATTTCAAGGACTACTAGCTGGAATATGGGATATTAAATGTGTAGTGAACAAAAGCAAGTGCATTCAAGATGTTACTGACATTTTAGCTTTCACTCACTCTAACATAACCAGGAGAGGAAGAGAAAAGAACTGCTACACAATAGTTCTCTTCTCTCTTCGTGCTTACCATTCTTCTGGTATAAAGAGTATAATTCTGAAGATCTTCTATCCAGTGTAAGTTTTTCTATACAATGAAGAACCTAGAAAATAGAGGTTGGACATTTTTGGAAAGCTTCCATTGATAGAACCTCCATACCCATATTGACCCAAGGATATATAGATATAAAATCTTTCAACCTTTTAAATTTTTTTAAACTTTTAACATAAATTTAAAATATTGACCCTTTTATCCTGCAAGCTATCTAAATAACTTTTTGTGGGGTGATGTCCCTGTAAACAAATATGGAAGTGGCTTTTACTCGGATTTGCTACCACATAATTCCAACCTGATTTGGGAATGACTATTATTTTGTTCTAAAGAAGCATCTCCAAATTTGAAGAAATATCTCCAATATCTGCAGAAATCATATATATCTTTATTTTATTTAATTTTCTAGATCTCATATGTCTTTTAAAAAATGCAAGTGGAACAGATAGTTATTGGTGTTTTGCAATGCTAGATCCATGAATTTTAAGACTAAGCCCTAGTATGAAGTTTGAAAAACAGTACCTAAAAGGCAATTTCCCAGTTGCATTTTCATTCTGCATTTTATTCTTTCAGATTCAAACAGTTACCAAAAAAGTCCTCATGCCACAAGAAATGGAAGAACCATCTAATGTTACAGATTCTATCTTCACCATCGTGAATGAAACAGAAGTTACTCCAGAGCCTCAATTAATTGTTAAGAAGGGTCTTGAGTTTAAGGATGGAATGAATGTCTTAGGTATTCTCTTTCTCTTCAGTCACCTATTAAATTTATTTCATAGGCATTTGTTTATAAACCTAATAGATGCTTGATCTATTCCAATGTAGTTACCTTATGCCAATTTGAATCTAGGCAGTTTAGGTTAAATTTGAAACTTCCTTCAGGTGTATATTTACAGAAGGAAACACATTGGTTTCACTTAATTTTTGATAAATGCCCAATTGCATATGAACAGTTGCAGTTACAGGTACTTCACACTAGTTACCTGTGGAGATTATAGAGCACAGGTGTCAAACTCACGGCATCACATTGCTATCATGTGATGTTTCCTGGCATTTTCCCCATTCATGGAGCTAGGGTGAGCGTGGTCTGTGCGTGATCCAACTGGCCCAAGGGTGTGCCAGTTTGACACTCCTGGTATAGAGAGAAAGACCTATTCGTTTCTGTAAGTTAGTTTTGCATGTATAAGCGCACAGTTAAACGAAAGTTGGGTTTTAATGTTATTTTTATATCAGAATATCAGTTGCGATGCCATTTTTGTAACTAGTTTCAGGCACATCTGCAGACAAAAAAAGAATTGCTGCTGAGAAGTAACAGTGTTGAATAATAGCAGACAGTTATCAGCTAACTGCTAACACCTGAAAGGGTTGTAGAAGGAAAACCCAATGTCCTTCTGAACTGGGTAAATCACACAAATCCATTAACGAGAAGGCATTTGAATCAAAACTATACTTAATATGTTTTTTTTAGAAGTGTAACATGTATATTCTAATGTATCTATTAAAGGCCAGGTATTGTGAAATCCTGCCAAGGGAATCTGAATAGGCTAAATGTTACCTTTGGGCTCTAATCACTTTTTTCTAACTAGCATCTAAGAGACAAAGCTGATGTTTTTAAGACGATTGAGGCTACTGATTGGATATTTAGTTGCTGACATCAGAAATGGAACTTTATCCCACGGACAAAATATTAGCTAGCTTCCACTTAAAGGATTTCACTTATTCTCAAGCACATCTTAATAGATTAGGCTTATTTTCAAGCTTTGATCTCCCTAATATCTTACCAGAGGCCAAGGATGTTCTTTCTTAGACAATTATTTTCTGCTAATAATTCTGCAAATCTCTGAAACCAAGACTCAGTTCAGTTACATCAGAATGAAGATTAAGCAAGGAACTTAAACCTGAAATAGAATGTCTTTGCAACTCTCTGTATTTCCAAATCTGCTCTAGAAATATCACATTTTTGGAGTATATTTACGAATGCAGGGAGAGCAGTGGGAGGACTCATCAGTTCCATTCTTAGTTTTTGTGTTGTTTAAGAATTTTGTAAACACCTTGATATCATTTGAAAATAATTAGTTTCAGAGTCAGTTTCTTGTAGCTCAGCTCCAAATGCTTATGAGCTCCTGCATCAGATTCACAAGGATGTTAATAAGTTGAGAAACTAAACGGATCCTTGACTAAGAGCCACAGAGCAAAGATACTCTCTCAACTCCACAATCTGTGAATGTTTGGCCTTAGAGCTGACTTTCTTCAAAATAGTATCTCAAATCCTACATCACCCAAACCTCCCATAACCAAGGTCTGAAGTACAGGATGCCACTGAGTGCACACTGTTTATTTAATTATATGCTATATATTTTATTCTACAGGAGCGATTAAACTAGAGGTGTCAAATTCCTGGTCCGTGGGCGAGATGTGTCACACGCTGGCCACACCCATGCCCAGTTTAATGAAGGGGGGGAAAGTCCCAATACATCACGTGACGACGTGAGTTTGACACCCCTGGATTAAGTCATGAAGCTATAAATAGGGCGACTGTGATTTCTAATCCAGCCTGAAGCCAGTTGGGTTTACCTTGGGCCAATAACTTTCTATCAGCACTATGAAAGAGGCATTGATTGGCAAGCCACTTCTGAAAAACCTTGCCAAGAAAAACACACACACACAATGTATCAGATTTATCTAAGGATAGTCAATGAATGCTTTGAGATGAAGTGCTCTTATCACTATCCATTACAAGGCATTCCCTAATTATATGTGTATTTTTAAACAGATCATTAACAATAACAAATCTTATTAATATATGTCTAAGGACAAAAAGACAAAATTATTGTGCTGGAATATACATAGGAATAATCCAGATGAAAAATAACAAAGTCTACAAAATTCTGCAGTATGAAGTTTCATTTAAAAAAAACAACCTAAAATTAAACCATGGGAATAATAACAGTTATTGGAACCCATATGAGCTTCCATGCAATAAAGGCTCTCCTTTATGACCCAAGGAAGTCTCTCATGTGGGTCAGGGAATGTTCAAGGAAGCCTAGGTATTTAGGGGAAGAAGAATTACAATGATAATGCAAAATCAAAATAAATCTTACCTGTTTGAGCTATCACTATCTTGGTTTTGTTCCCAATTCTCCTTTTTAATTGTGCCCCATCCTCTACAAAATCACAATTTTTTCGTAATGGTAAATTGAGGTAGAAGAATTCCCCTTCAGAAAATTTCACAATTTTATGAAAAGTTTCATAAAAGAGTCTGATGGTAGTATTCTTTCAACAGGCCTCATTGGGTTTTTCATTGCTTTTGGTATCGCAATGGGCAAGATGGGAGAACAAGCCAAGATGATGGTGGATTTTTTCAATATCTTGAATGAGATTGTAATGAAATTAGTAATTATGATTATGTGGTAAGTTAAAGTCATCATCTACTAGATACTCCAAAGCCTGTTCTATTTTGGAAATCATTTTGAATTTGATCAGTAATAATACAGAGAACTTTGTTGGGTCAAGCCAAAAGTATATATAATCCAGAAGTCTGGACTACAAATATATCCAGGAATTTCACAAGCAGGATATGATGATGATAACATCTTCCATTCGTGCTTTCTAGCTAATAATGGTGAAATCATGTTGCCTTTGATTTTGAAGGTCATGGAAACCCAGATACTGTAAGCCTGCCAAAATATTTGCACTGATGTATTTTATTATATTGGATTGAAACTACAGTCTTTCTGTCTTTTTTTTTTTTGGTTTGTTTCTGCTTTCCAATTTTGTTTCTTTCATAGTACAGAGCACTTAGAGAACAACACAGAGAGGAAGTATGGTTTCTTTTTGCAATAAGAAAGCAGACAGAAGTCTTGCAAGAGTGGATTGGGTTCATTCAAAGGTGAACATGGGCTATAGAGAATATTTCTATTTACTACATCATGCCACACTATACAACATCTTTCAGAATCTCAGTAGACTATTGTTTCATTCTTCCTTGCTTCATTCTTGAAGATGATTAGCAGCATCTTGGAAGATGATTAGTAGCTGTGAGCTTGGGTTTATAAATTGAGGGGGGGGGATCCATCTACTTTTCATTTAAAATCTATCCAGTTTGACTTGGTTCCAATTCAAAGAAAAATTCAGGAAATCATATGCTGTACCTCTTACTGATAAGCATGGAAAACCCACAGTAGCTGCTGTGTTGTAGCACCGCCTCTTCCTCTTCAGAACAAAGGAGTAGATTCAAGGATTTTGTAGCTAGGTTTTATTACATTTATTTACATTTGAACTGAGTTGGATAACATATGAGTGTCTGCTTATGGCAGGCTTTTGAAACACTGAATTGTACAGAATATCTGTGATTGTTGTTTTTCAGTTCTGATTCCTTTAGAGGCCCTTCTTCATCTTTGCAGAGTTGTAGAAATGGTCCATAGCAGTTGATTCATGTCATGATCTAGCAAATGTAACATTTAATTTACTGTGTGATGCTCCAGTATTTTCCTTTATCAAAACTGGATCTTTGCATCACAGTTATTCTCACATACTGTTTAGGATCCATTCTAAGCTCCTAACAGTGATTCTGTATCTTCTAGTGTCATAGTTATAGGGATTTTACTCATGAATCTTGTTCGTTTATATAGGCAAAACATTTATTGTATGGAGATAAAGTTATTTGTTTTCACATCTAAAATATACTTTCTGTCCAGTTATTTATGACCGTTCTTTGACGAAATGGTCCATACTTACCAACAGCTTCATTGATTTGTGAAACTCTCACAAATACCATAAAAACATAAAACAAAGCTGAACATTCAGTAAAGATTCTTTGAAACCAGATTGTAAGGATTATCCTCAGTGGATATTTCAGGAAGGAAACTATCTGGCATCTTGGGTAACAGTGCTTCAAACAACATGGTTGGGAAGCTTATAGATTACTAGGATTCTTCATTGAAGGATCAGTTTAGTTCATGGTAAAATAGTGAGGATGTGACATGTAAGGATATTTGTGAAATTCCAGTTTCCAGAAGACTAGCTTAAGTTGTAATAAAAGCATTAGTCTTTAAATGACACACTGTTTTATTGCCATCAAAAACTGTCATGGCTATTCTTCCATTATTAGTTATAAAGATCTGATTGAATATTCCCCTACTAATACTACCGTGTTTCTCATAAAATAAGGCCAGGTCTTTTTTTTTTTTTTTTTGAGCCCCGAAAAAATGGCTAGGCCATCTTTTTGGGGGTGAATTAATTTCTCCCCCCCCCCCGCACACCCTCGCCTAGAGGCCTCACCACCAGCTGCTCCTAATGGCCGATCATGGCGGAGCGCGGAGGGCTCCCTATTCCTGCCAAGCGCCTTTGCTGCAGACCTGGGTATGGTGCTGGTTGCAGGCCAGGTCAGCAGGCAGGTGGGCAGTGGCGGGGTGGATGTCAGCTTCGGCATGGCACTTTACATTGCGAGACCTTCGGCGCCCGCTGCTGCTGCATCCTCCACCACCGTTGCTTCCCTTCTGCCTGTGCTGCTGCCGCATTTGAAGTGCTGCGCATTCCTCCACTGGCAGCATTTCAGCTGCTTCTTGGACGGGGGAGTTGCCTCCGTAGCTTCCACGGTTTCCGCCGGCGCTGGTGCTGTTGTTGAAGATGGCGCTGGCGAGAGAGGCACCACTGCTGGTGGGAACTGTGGAAGCTACAGAGGCGGCTTTCCCGACCGAGAAGCAGCTGAAACACTGCTGGTAGAGGAATGCGCAGCACTCCAAATGCGGCAGTGGCACAGGCAGAAAGGGAAGCAACGGCGGAGTAAGCAGCAGTGGCGGGTGCCGAAGGTCTCGCGATGTAAAGTGCCCTGCTGAGACTGACATCCACGCTGCCACCGCCCGCCCGCTGACCCGGCCTGCAACCAGCACCATACCTGGGTCTACAGCAAAAGCGTTTGGCGGGGGTAGGGAGCCCTCCACGCTCCGCCATGATCGGCCATTAGGAGCAGCTGGTGGCGACATGTGGCTGCTTGCGAGGCGCTCCTAATGGCAAGTTCCCCCCACCCTCCCCCCATTTCACATGTATTAAAATAGGCCTAAATTTGGGGGGAGGGGCTTAATTTCACCTTATGCCTAGAAAACATGCTGGGACTCCCTATGGGGGGGGGCGTATTGTTGGAGAAACATGGTAGTAGAAGAATGCAAGTGGGCAAGGAGCAAGCCAACAATAGCAAAAAGAATGTATAAACGCATAAGTAGATTGAAAATTTTTAGTGTAATTTTCTCATTAGCAGCATTATACTAGGCAAAATTGTATTATACAGACTTTACCCTTAGCAAACTTCTAAACAACATTGAAATAGAATGTGTAAGTTCAAGATTTCTGAAAGTGAAATAAAATTCTAATTGTAAGAGGGAAAATTTCCTGGGTTCTGCTTTTAGTGCATTTTGATTATTACCAGCTTGATACCTGTAATTCTTTTCCACGTTTTTTATTTATTTCTTCTAGGTATTCTCCATTGGGCATTGCCTGCCTCATTTGTGGAAAAATAATTGCAATTAAGGATTTGGAAGTAGTTGCTCGACAGCTTGGCATGTACATGATAACCGTGATTGTAGGTCTTCTCATCCATGGAGGGATTTTTTTGCCTCTGTTGTATTTTGTAATTACTAGAAAAAATCCCTTCTCATTTTTTGCTGGGATCTTTCAAGCATGGATTACTGCTCTAGGCACAGCTTCAAGGTATTTAATAGAAATGATAATGTTTGCTAGAGATGTATCTCTCCTTTCATGGGACTACCTTTTAACCAAAATGGGTGGGAAATTCAATATCATGATAAAGAATTGTGTCCTGAATCATTTTTTTCCAAGGCTATTTTTTGCCAACTGCATGATTGCAGACCAAGGCTATCAGAAAGCTTTGTTAGTGTTAAAAAGTGTTGGACCTGTTGTACTTTGATCTAGATTGCTCTGAAAACTTTTCTTTTGAGTTGATGGTGGCTGGACTTTTACATTGTTATGTTTTATTTTTAAGTGTTCAGAGTTCATTGACTGGGTGATACAAAAACTGTGCAAACAAACAAACAAACAAATGTGCAGAATAATGACAACAGGGTCAACAACATCAAAGTAATGCAGAACATACCTATTTGTATCAGTTCAAGAACATAAAAGAGCCAATCATCTTTGCAAGTCTCTCCTTTGGCCTGAGTGTTGTATTAACTTGCTGCATGCCTAGAAAGTGGTATATGGGGACAAAATTAGAAATGCAGAAATAAAACAAACTATTTAATGACTCATGATACTGTCTCTACAGTGGGTGTATAGATAGGAGCTACTAGTTTGTACTGGCTCCATAAAATAATATTTGGCCCCTATCTTTGTTCTTGGTGTAATATTTCTGTCCTTTGTGACTAATTGTAGCCTATTCTATTCTAATTCTAATTCTAGTCTGTTCTACTCTGTTCTAACTGGGTATGGCTAATCTAATGAAGACAAGGACTGGGGGTGACATAATAGTTGCCTTCCAATATTTGAGCAACTGTCACAGAGAAGAGGGGTCTGATCTATTCTCCAAAGCACTTGAGGGCAGGATAAGAAGTAACAGATGGAATTATCAAACAAAGATCCAACCTAGAAATAAGGAGAAATTCCCTGTCAGTGAAAACAAGAACAGCTTGCTTCAGAAGTTATAAGTGCTCCATTGCTGGAGCTTTTTAAGAAGAGATTGGATGGCCATTTGTCTGGAATGGTATATGTTCTGCTTGACCAGGGTATTGGATTAGAAGACCTCTAATGTCCCTTTCAACTCTATTCTGTATTCTCTGTTTTCCCTTACATCAGGGGTGTCCAACTGGATTTATTTGAAGGTCGGATCAGCATTGTAGTTCTCCTCTGTGGGCTGGCGGGGGGAAAGAGTCTGAATGTCTCCCCTTGTGCCTCATTTTCAGCCTCCCTGGCTTCATGCAGTTTTCTCCTGGCCGAAAATGGGCCTCCTGGAGGCCCCATGAGGCCCCTTTGCAGCCCATCTTCATCCTCCCTGGCCTCCAGCAGCACTCTTCCAGACAAAAACAGGCCACACAGAGGCCTTGCATGGCCTGTTTTGGTTGACACAGGCACCGCAGGTCGGTCCTTTGATATTTCTAGGCCAGCTCTGTGGGCCAGATTTAAATACCCCGTGGGCTGGATCCAGTCCATAGGCCTTGAGTTTGACACCCCTGCCTTACACTAAGCCCTATTTTCTATTCTGTCTCATGTATAATTACTTAGGTAGCTACAATTAGAGATAGGAAATATGACTGTTTTGATTTCTCTGAGTTCTTCATTTCTGCAAATCTGCCAGGCAGATTTGATTTCTCTGAGTTCTTCATTTCTGCAAATCTGCCAGGCTTGGTTCATCAGACTGGAAAAAATTTTTCAGAAGGTGGACAGTTAAGTGAACATTTCTTCAAAATATAATGAAAACACATTTATGTTATTTTCAAGTTCTTTTATGTATAACAAACATGCATCTATGTAGACTTTCCCTAATTTTTAAAATAAGTAAACTTCATGCACCAATTTAAAAGCTATGAATATTGAATCAGAACTATGTTTTGGTTTATCTGTTGTCCTAAATATGTAAACATTTGTCCAATTGAGTGTGAATAATAAGATGTTTTTCTATCTTCTTTAGCTACATCATTGAAAAATACTGTTATTATCAAAGCAAAGTATTTCTTTTAGGCAGTGGGGGGGTGGTGGGTTTAAATATTCCTTGGTTGTGAGCAAGTTTACGAGTTATTTGAATCTCCATAATGTTCACTGTGAATTTTTTCCCTTCCAATATAATCAGAAGAGATACACAACATGGAGGAATTTATGGGATAAATATTAGATTGACGAATCTGTTTATAACTGTTCTCGTTTTAGAAGTGAAGCTAATCGTCCCAAAGATGCTTTTTTTTTCAAGAGGTAACTAGACTTTCTGGTTTTTCTTTGAAGATGTTTCACTTCTCATCCAAGAAGCTTCTTCAGCTCTGAATGAGAAGCGAAAAGTCGTCAAAGAAAAACCAGAAAGTCCAGTTGCTTCCTGAAAAAAAAGCACCTTTGGACAACCATGACCTGGATGACTGAGACTCTCCATTAACATTAAGTGAAGCTAATTGTCAGCATGTTACTTCTTACTTTGTTTCCACTGTAAAAAGAATATATGGGTAACTGGAGGAAAAACTGGATACCAAAATCCATTATGATTTGTCCATGTTGAAATGGTGCCAAATAAACTGAACACTAAATACTGGATGTAGCTGCTATCAACCCCGCCTCTTGATTGGCATTTTTGCTTATTACAAAATTACAACTTAAACTGGAATGTGGAGGCATCTGAAGGATTGCTTCACAAAGTGCTTCACAAAAGATTTTGGCATGAGTGAAGTGCCTCTCTTTGAAATGTTGAAGCACCCAATGTCTCAAAGGAACTTTCTGAAGTTCGCTTTCATAACAGGTGTATGTCTTCATATCCACTTCACTTCACTAGGGCTCCAGGTACATGCACATATATGCACAGACAAGCTGGGAAAAACACACCAAGCTTTCTGGAAGACATAGTTGCCTCTGTATTACAAAGAGAGGAACTTCACTTGTATCAACAAAACTTCAAAAGTTTTGCAAGTCTCTATCTTAGCTGAGGTTAACTGTTCATAAAAAAGCTAAGCAGAATTGGACCTGAACATTTTTGGATGGATATTATGGACATTTTCATTTAATCATTAAGAAGTGAGGAACCTGTTTGTTTAATAATAGCCACATTTTAAGGATAATATGTAATCATCTAGCCAGATCTGTTTATGTTTTGCTCAGTTGAACTCTATACTTAGAGAAAGAATATTCATTGCTGGTACCTGAGGCTGAATTTTTTGAATACCCTGGGAACCAGTTAAGTTGTGGGAATAATTCCAAGAAATCCTGGTTCAAGCCACCCTTGAATTATGAAACCTTAATAGCCAACGTTTGTCCCATTATTGAAAAGCTTCACCCAAAATGTGTAAGTTTCTAGAGTAGATGAAAAGAGTTCACTTGTGCATTGGGAGAGCCCTGGCTGATAATGCACTGTCAGATAATACCATGGAATGAGAATTTTTTTTTTTTAATTACTGTACATGAAGATACATTACTGTACATGAAGATACATGCAGTATCATCAGTATGCTGCTGATTCTCAACTGTATATATCAGTTGTATATTGACCCCTGGCCAACCAAGTAAAACTATCAAGGTTCTGTCCTAGTATCTAGAAGCTATGGGGTCCGGATGAAGAAGAACAAGCTTCTGCTCAGTCATACCAAGATCAAGTTTTGAGCCCATGGACCTGGAACCTGAGATGCCTCATTATTGATTCTGGATGAATCACTGTTCTGCTCAGATTCAGTGTGCAATTCGGGGGTCCTCCTTGTTGAACAGATAGCAGTTGTGGCCATTGGGCTTTTGAATAACTTAATCTTGGACGCCAACTTGTGACTGTTCTTATATTATATTCTTATATTGTCCTTTCAGTCCTACTTCCCTTGGTCACCTCTTGGTTGAATTATTGCACTATACTCTACATGGGACAGCCCTTAATCCAAAGACGACAGAATGCAACAATATAGATAGTTATGAGCAGTCCTCAAAGATGTCACACTTCATCAGTTATCTTGTGGAATCCAGGAAGCATGCCTTCTCTGGTGCCCTTTGGAATAATGTCTCCTTGCTGACATATCATTGGCTCCAACCCTGCAAGTCTTCAGAAAGATAATTAATAGTTGGCTCTTTCCTTAGATGGTTGGATCATGAAGAACAGTGCTCCCATTTGGTGAAGATAAAAAGATTAATTGCTTATTGGTTCAGTTGTATGCATTTTTTTTGTATTTTGTTTACTGTTTTTTACATATTGCTCAGAATAAAATAACAAAGTAAAATAATTAATTTTTCTTGGTCCTTCAGTGCTGGTACATTGCCTGTTACTTTTCGCTGCCTTGAAGAAAATTTGGGCATTGATAAGCGTGTGACGAGGTTTGTCTTACCTGTTGGAGCTACTATTAATATGGATGGAACTGCCCTTTATGAAGCAGTGGCTGCCATCTTCATAGCACAGATGAATGGCATTGTGTTGGATGGCGGACAGATAGTCACTGTCAGGTAATCTATTGGGGTTGGTAAAAAAAATGATATCCCGACCTTAAATATTGCGAAGTGATTTACATTTGGAATAACAACCAGAGTCCATGTTTTCACAATTAAAATAAGCTGACATGTTTTATTTTACAGTTTGACAGCCACTCTTGCCAGTGTTGGAGCTGCAAGTATACCTAGTGCAGGACTGGTGACCATGCTTCTTATCCTCACTGCAGTAGGACTTCCCACTCAGGATATAAGCTTACTTGTGGCGGTAGATTGGCTCTTGTAAGTAAGACTGTTTTTATGATAGATGTCAAAATAGGGATTGATCATCCAGCTGATAGGATATTAACTTCTGCCACCTTTCAGTCACCTCCTCGTGATACACTGCAAACTAGTGATTAAGATCTCAGTCTGATGATAGAGATATCCATGGTCAAGATCCTGCTGACCATGGAATATCCTGCATGGCTTTGGAAGAGCCATACACTGTGCCTTAGGTCAAAACGCTTCATAGAATTGATTTTCAGCACTCAAAGGAAAAGCAAATGTTTACAATATAAAGGGATTAATGTCATGTATATGAATTGTTTCTCACATTCAATTGTAGGTAATATGTACACATTGTGTACTTTTACTACTACTAATTGTTATTATAATAATATAATGTCTTATAGCAATAGCACTTAGACTTACATTATATACCACTCCATAATGCTTTACCACTGGGGTCCCCAATCCGGGTCCATTGACTGACACCAGGCTGCAACATGCCAGAAACGGCCACACAAACAAGCGAAGGCACATCTATGGGGATGCAGGCAGCATGTTAAACCACACCCCCTTCTCTCCATGAAACTGATCCCTGGTGTTTAAAAGGTTGGAGAGGTGCTGCTTTACAGCACTGTTTGAGTTTACAGAGGCAGCATATTGCCCGCAACAATCTGGATCCTCATTTTACCAACTTCTGAAAGCTTGAAGACTGAGTCAACCTTGATCTGGTCAGGATCTAACTCTTGTGCTGATTTACAACAGCATTTCCAGTTGCGGGCAAATACTACATGGTCATTAGGTGTGACATTGTGTGATTGCCATTTGCATCCTGATCGTTTTTCCATTGACGTAGTTTGATGCTGACAGTAAAGTTCACTGTCATAATTGCAAAGTGGTTGCAAAGCACCTGAATTGCAATCCCGTGACAGTAGGAATGCGACAACAGCTTGGAATTTAGATGACTGGCCATTAAGTCTCCTCATTCAGTGTCTTCATAACTTCAAACAGTTGCCAAATAAAAGGTCATTAACCAAGGATTACATGTAATAGTACACATTTGTGATGGGGGAGCCATTCCTTTTTTTAATCCTGGAATAGTAGATGGACAAATATTCAATCCTGGCCCTGAGCTGTAACATGTAGAAACCCTAAAACTACACTTATGTTTGTAGACCTTCTTCAGTTGTTGACCCAACACTGTCCTATCACTGGATCATCTCCATTTTTGCCTTACAAAGGTGGTTTTTTTTCTTCTTCAAAAGACAGGACAATGATGCAGCATTCTCTGTTCACTTTTTGAGCAAGCTTCTAATCTCATCAACTTCTGATTAGAAGCTTCTATGGACACTTACCATATATTTAGTGGTCCGGAAGGATTTGATCTTGGCATATTTCTTCTCCCCCCAACATACACACCATTTAAAAATGCTGAAAGTGACTTACGTATTGTAGCAATAAACAAGACAAGCTGATAATTAAAACACAGTGCTAAAATGTTAAAACTGCAGAGGCAGCAAGAGATGACAGAATAATATCTGCCAGTGGAACGATAAAACAGCCATTTGATTAACAATCTATTGCAGTTGAGCATGTGAGATACTCATCTGACACCAAGAAGACGTTAGTATTGATGTTGTGCAGTTCTCCTGGGAGGAAAAGAAAAAAAAAACATATTAAAAGTTAAGAAAGTAGGATGAGCTCTATCACAAAAAGTCCTGTAGGCTCATATATAGAAGGTCATTGTTTAGCAATTGCCTTGGACATCATCTGTTTGCAGTTATGATGATGATGAAAAAGTAATTTTGTGATGAATGTGCTCATTTATGACCTTTGCAGTAACTCTGTCTCAGTCACATGCCAGTACACATTTTTGTGAGCTTGACCTGTTTAAAATTTCCCCACCCCTCATACAGTGGAGAGATTGCCTAAATAAGCTATCACTTCATGAGCTGCTTTTCTCCCCCTGAATCCGATCCCCCAAAGTGCTACCCACAAGTTAACAAGCTCAGCTCTGTGACCTTAATTCGTTGATTAGAACCTCTGGCCCTCTAGAATTGAAATCATGTGGCTTCAGGGATGCTGTGACAGTTTGAGGACCAGCCATTGTGGGCTGCTGCATGACTCTGACAAGATCCTAGTGAACAGTGAAGCTCTTTTGCTACCTAAGCAGGGCCTGACTCATAAACTCAGCATGCTAGGCAAACAGCCAGCAATAACACATTTCTTTCAGTGTACATTTCCCATTATATGCCTGCTTAATCTCTTTTCACGCCTTTCTCTCCAATGAATCTAATACAAACATCAATTCTTTTCCTGCTAATCAGTGCTGGAGTGAACATTCCAAAGATCAGGGAAGTGGGGGGAAATAGCTATAAAATTTGTCCTTTTTACTCAACTTGGTATGAGCTGAGTTTCAGAAACCTTCTCCATTGTTTGGTTTCACCAGGCTGTTTAGAGTTGTATTGTTCTTAGTTTAAAAGCAAAGGAAACATATGAAATAAAATTGTAAGCAATTCACAGTCACCTGGGTTTCATTGAGTGACTGCTTTCTTTAACAACCAAGTTGCTGGTTCCAGTTGCAGTCATTAAACAAGAACTACCTGTAATGCTATAGGAAAAAGATGCTCTAACAACTAGTTTATATCAAATTTCAGCCTCATTCCTATCTTCTATTAAAAGGTAAGAAAATAGTCCTGCTGTTTTGTATAAAAGCCAGCTGGATGATTTCAGGCCAGACATTCTTTCTCAGCTCAATCCACCTCACAGGGTTGTTGCTGTGGAGAAAATAGGAAGGGGGAAGGGGAGGAAAGAAGTAGGTATGCTTCTTGCCTTGAGTTATTTATAAAAATAATAAAGATATAAATAAATGAAGTTAAGTAAAATATTTGCTGTAGATAGGAAACAGTACAGGCAATCTAATAGTTAATAGAAAGCAGCCCAAGGAAAAATTGCACTTGATGTAGATAGGTAGCTATATCAATAAACAGGTACTGGGTTTATATTTTAGGGACATGTTTATATTGAAGCAGAAAAGAACAAAGCCTGACAGGCAGTGAAAGGATGTTAAACTGATGTTGGTGATTGTTTGCTTTCTTGTTCAAGGAAATGTCATTTGAAGCAATGTCACTTGTCAAAACAATCCTGCCTCTCCTAAATGGAGAGACTTCATAGCCATAATTCACCAATGGAGCCGATCAAGCACAGTGGGCAGGAAAGACTGGAGTTTACATTGTGATGCCTGATCTTTCTCAAATGTTGGGTAATGCTGTGGTTTAACCTAAATATCCCCTAAAGCAATTCTGTGATGTCATCTTTATAGAAAAGGTTAGGTAGAGCTTAGGATCTTAAACAGACTTAAAGGCTTCAGTGACAGGAGGGCTGATCTGTTATTGAGAGAAACTTCAAGATGATTTATACACCTTTTTAGGCTGACTTTACATTCAGAGATGGCACATTGTTTTTTAAATTCTTTTTTACTAGGAGGGACAATTTCATATTTCAATGAATCTCACATGAAAAAGCCATGTTTGTACTTGTAACCTGAGTGCTACAAATGAAGCTACTGATTTCCTCACTTTAAAAAAACAGCAGCATAAAACCTGACTGAAGGGGTTTTTTTCGTAGTTGGTTTGAATTACCTGATATTTATATTTATGAAGTGAATAATCTCTATCCGATATCCAACTTTTTAGTACCAGCAAACAAAAGCCTTTGACCAATTATCATGAGCTAATTAAAATTGATTAGTGAATGTTATCAGTCTGGTATGAATTATACACCTAAATATAATGTGACATGTAGCACTGGCGACTTCATGCTTAATTCTTAGATTTTGCACAGTTCCTATTTTAAAATGCAGCCTTTACAAAATAGGGCTATTTTTTCACAGAAGAATTAATCCATTATCTTAGTGGTGGCCAAGAACTGAATTTTACAAAGGGGAAATTGACAAAGCAAAGCAAACATCATAAGAGTACTGCCAGCACAGGGACTTTATATTTTGACAAACAGGAAAATAAGAATAGTCTTGTACAGTCTTGATTGTTCGGTTTTTGCTTCTGAAATGCCTGACAAATGAATTATCCCTCATATTTAGTATGGACATGTTTTGTTTTTCCATTTATTGCCACATAAAATCTAAATTTGTGAGAATACCTGGTAAAATGGCATTTTAATGTACACATTTTAATGAGTCTCACAGTGATTGATGTCAAAGTAAACGTTACAGCAGAATATATCATTTTATAGAGGTTTTGGAAAGTATAAATGCAAATATATAAATACTTAAGGCTTTTTAAGAGCTCTTCTTGGCCATCTAATAATTCATTCCTTTTAAGATGAACCTTTTAATACATTACCTTCTTAATCAGAGGTTTCACCATTAACATTAACCAAATTCAAGAGACATAAAAATGTATTGTTTTCCAAAAGGGGAGTAATTGAAATGAAGGAATTTTTTAATTAAGTAATTACTAACTGCAACTTCTGGAATGCTTTTTGAGAAAATATAGGACTCTATATATTGCTCATTTCCTTTTGTCATGTAAACATTTTTACATTGGGGATTCACACTGCAAACCGGCCTAATATACTAAAGAAGCATTGGATTGCAACAAAGTCAGAGCTTGGCTATTGGTCAAGATTGGCTCTGACTACCATCACACTTGGAAGATTGCTGAAGTCTCCTGTAAATGGATTCTTGTGCTTCAAGTCTTCCATCTTTTGGTATTGTTTTCTTTGTAGAGATCGAATGAGAACATCTGTCAATGTAGTAGGAGACTCCTTTGGAGCTGGCATTGTTTATCATCTGTCCAAGGCAGAATTGGAAAACATTGATTCCCATCACAAGATACATGAAGATATTGAAATGACCAAGACTCAGTCAATTTATGATGATCTGAAAAATCACAGGGAAAACAACTCGAATCAATGTGTTTACACAGCTCACAACTCTGTCATAATAGATGAATGCAAGGTACCTTTCACATTTATGGATATTGAGACTTGCATCTAGCAAGTCACAGTACAAACTTTTTTTTAAAAAAATAACAAATTATCTTTTAAAAAAAATGTAATAAGGAGACAACTGCTACCCATTAAAAATGTTGTATATGTGTATATTTGCTTTTAATTTTGTTTAATTTATTGCAATTTTGTTTAAACTGAAAGATGCATGTAATGTTTGCAACCAAGAGCATGTTTCACTATGTGTTATGGAAAGCAGCACCATGCTGAAAGAATATGGCTTCATTTTATATTTCAATATAAAATTTCAATATTAATTTGATTTAAAAAAAACATTTTGATTTAATTGATATGAAATAATGAATTTGTTGCAAATTATGATGGGTTCCAAAAAATCTTTGTTTTTCTTCTTCAAAATTTATTTATTTATATAATTTATATCCATCTTAACCTAATAAGTCTGGTGCTTTCCATATTACATCATACAGGCACATGCATTGGACTTCTTAATATGTGGAAGCTCACTAATCCAGGCATGTTTGTTCTTGCTTTCAGAGTTATTTTTGGTCATCATTACCATGTCAATTTTGTGGTTAATGTTTGATCCTGTCAGTAATAACATGAGTTAAGAGAAAGCTATAACAAGAATTCTCCTGACCAAGATTGAACTGAGTTTCAGGAAACCATAGAGATTCACAAAGATTCTTTGAATAATTCCTGTATCTTATTTTATTAATCACAATTTGAGGTGGCAATTGAATCTGGTAAAATATTAGAGTATATGAACTAAATTTTGTTTGCAACAAGCTAATTTAAAAACATAGATTGGCAACTGTCTTTTTGTCAATCCCAAGTAATTAGGATTAGTTACTATTGAGGGTTCAGATGAACAATAAATTGTGATCAGTCAAAAATGGAAGAGAATGCATCCAGTCACAGTGAGAAGAAAAAGTGAATTCAGTGCACAAATTATTGATTTCCTTAGCTTGTTCAAAGCACAATAAAGTACAGTTGTCCCTACTAACAACTCAAGGTTTGACTGGAGAACTGAATTCAGTGTTTTCTTTAGCAGATCTACAGCTCCATCTTTATATATTTATGCTGATAATGCCTGATTCTGTTATTAATATCTTATCAGCCATAGGTGTCCACTGCTAACTGAAATGATGTGAAAATGACAAAATGTGCATTATGAAACCACAATACAAACTATGTGTTTTCATACTTGTACTCTAATGTTGGAAACAAATATTCTATGTAACTCACATAGTTTGAGTTGTGATGACCCAATGCAGGCTTTGCCTTTCCCCCCATCCAAGCTGAAATATAACCATGATTTTAATTACATAATCATTACATTTTTTATCCACAAGGGTTAGTTTTCAGTTTCAAAGCTGAGTAGGAGGGAATGGCTGCAGAAGGCTTTGTGTCATATTACGTTTCTAAACCTTCATCATTTAAACACAATAAAATTATGTTTCAATCCAAAAACATTTTCAATCCAAAAATTTATTGTGATCAGAAGATTTTATCCATATGTCAGTTTCCATGACAGAAAAATAATGACAGTGCTATGATTATGTTTTCAGTTTAAGAAGAACTTTCTTGGATATAGGCATTAAACTACTTCTATAAAATATTATTGGTTATGGATATAAAGGAACACTACACTAAAATTAATCACTTTTAACTTTCAGTCATTCAGATGGTGGAGCACACATTTAAGATGTTCATGCTGAATTGAATGGGATACAAATATGTTGTTTATTTGTATGCAAATAAATGTTTAACTGTATCATCCCCGATAAAAGTTAGGAAATAGCACTAAAATGAATGTGTGAATATGAAAATTCATAACAGGATCCAAGATTATTATTTGGTCAGTAGTTTTTGTTATTGGTGCTTGACTTAGTTACTAATACAGTTATTTGTAGTCTTGACTTTTTAATATTTAACTGGTTTCCTATCTTGGTAATGATGCATGACTAATATAAATTTACTGGCAAGCAATATTGGTTTATAAATTGCATGACAGTTTTTTCCTTGTATTTTTATTGTCACATTTTATATTTCTTTCTGACCTTACCTACAATTTCAACTTCAAATATGAAGTGAACTTTATTGTTTTTATAATGCATGTTTTTCCTCTTTGTAATGAAATTGTTTCAAATGTGAATGCATTCCTCATGTTTTCATGTCCAATACTTTTATGCATCTAATTTGTCCATCATGTGGAATATTAATCTTGTCTTGTAAGGTTCTTTTTTTGAAGCTGAGGACCAGAATATAGAAGGTAAGGTTGGAAGTACAAGTAGATAAAAGACAATGATGATGTAAAGGTCCTGTTCAGTTCTAATCAGTCCAATAAGTACATTACCTCTTTAGGGTTTTTGGCTGTGTTTATGATATTACAACTGTAAAAAGATATTAATGGCCAGGAAGCATTTTTTCAATTAACTATCTGGCTATTGCTTACTAATCAGTGTTTCCCCCAGAATGTTTTCATCATTCTGGGCTTCCCATCATTTTTATTCAAATTTAAAAATGTAACAGAAATAAATTAAATGCAATCTTGTTAATACTTGTTTGACTTGACTGTAACTGTACCTTTAACATGCACCAGTCATGAAAGATGTCACTCTCTTGTGGCAAATTAATTCTTCCATTTACTGTTTTGCTATTTTTTTATAGTCTGTGTACAAAAAAAATAGCTCAGTCTGCTATCAGTATTTCTCTGTGTTGTATTTTGTGCTGTAAATTTGAATATTTTCAATAGATTATTTTTTTTAAAAATTGAAATACTGAAATACTGAAAGAACTGAATCACTACAAAAAAAATTAAAGTACAAATATACTCAGTCAGTTTTGTAACAAATTTGCATAATTTATTATGTTTCCTGTAAAACTGCCTTGATATTAAGCTAGGTGTTGATGGTAATTACTTTCAGGTAACCTTGGCAACCAATGGCAAATCTGCAGACTTCAATGCTGTCGAAGAAGAACTTTGGAAACATGAAAAATAAGATGGAAACCCTCCAGGTCCATCTTGAATAAGTCCCTGAAGTTGTCTTTTGGTAAAGCAGATATCAAGATCCAAGATTTTCCACTTTTTCCGTTTTTATTTAGCATAGAAATGCACTTACTTAATGCTGTTAACTGAAACTTAGCAATGGTCTTGTGAAGTCTTTGCTCTTTTAGTTTCTTGGCCAAATAATTCATTTTATTTTATTATTTGTTTGGATGTAAGAGAAATATTTGGTTGTAAGAGAAATATTTGGTATTTCCTCCTTCTGTTCAAAATAGAGAAAATATAGGCATTTAAAGAAGAAAGATGTTTAAAGGCACAATAGAGCTGATTTGCTTCAGGGACTAAATATTTAGCATTAATTATAGTGGCCATCATGCAGGATCTCCCTCCTGCTAAACACATGAACCTGCATCTTGGTGTATACTGAATACAGTGAACACAAAATGTAAGACATTCTTTCTTAAATACTTTTCATGTGTTTTTACTTTGCATATGGTTTTCTTCAATTCCCTTTTCTCCAAGCAGTCTTAAAATAAGTGATCTACCTAAAAAAATTCTAGTTCAGAACTCCAGTGAATGCCAATACATGCAAAATAACAAAGTATTTTTAATGATAAATTCATCATCTCTCCATTCTAGTTCTATAAACAGTCAACCTTTTTGAGATCAGAAGGCAGAGAACAGTTTTTACACAACTGAATTGGATAAATTTATGATTGGGGGTTCATTTCCTTGTAATCCCGGTGGAATGTTCTTCCAGTAGGCAAATTTGGACACTGGAATTAAACAAATGACATGTTTGCACAGCTAACAATCCATGCCAGGAAGTATGCATACTTATTTGGGAAGATATTCAACAGTTAGAAGAATCTTAATAAATGTATAAAAGCAGGAAATAGTCATATTTGTATGGATCCAGAAGCATTAAAAAATCACAGGAATCTTAATGCAGTAGTTTATCATACTAAAACTAACTCAATGCCAATAGCTTAGCATACACCCCAATCATATCTTACTGCCTCTTTGTTGAGATTTGAGAGTGCTTCTTTTAGAGAAGATATCATCTGCTAGTAAATTCTCTTTTGTCACTCCTTTTCCTAAGAAGAAATGAGTTATATTTAGCATGAGTACAACATCAGTTAGTTATTTAATCAGGGCTAAGATATTTTTCTGTAAGTATTAGATATCTTCCAACCCAATATGTTGAATCTTAATTATATTAAGCATAATTAGTTTGGGCAAATATCAATTCACTTCTCTAGAATATTTTTATTTGCTATGGCACTCAACATGTGATTATTTCTTTGCCACAATGTTGTAGAACAACAAATCCTGCAAAGTGATGCCAATTTAATATCTGATAGTCTTTTCAAGCTAGTGTTATTCTCTGTAGAAATATGAAAAGATCAGACACAGCTGTGTTTCTTCTTTTTGTTCCAATGTATTAAATAATTGGCCCTGGTGAGAGCAGAGATTTGGATGTAACTCTCACATCCACATTGGTGAACTCTACAGGTAGTATAATTTAACTCAGAAAGACACAAGATAGATATAAGGAAAGCACACGTCTAACATCTCCTTTTCAAATCAGGTCTGGCACATCGTCTCTGCGTGAATTAACAGGAAGAAAAGAGAAATGTTACACAGATGTAAAAATTTTACACAGATGTCCTTATGGAGAAGAAGTGGCTATCACATGTTGGTGCAATTTTTTTCATGGGCAATCCACACTGAAGCACCTTTTAGGATTTTCTTAGTCACTAAAAACCGATATGCTTGTGCTTAGCGTCACATTATATTTCTCCTTCACTTTGAAGAAGCGAAGTACTGACCACTAATGTAATAGGTTCCTTTATATGGGGACAATTTCTGAAATAGTAATTGAAAATAAGTCATGGGTTTCATTTCAAACCACGCTGAGAAGGAAGCTCTCAAATTAAAATAAGAAGCAATTGTTAAGTTTGCAATTAAGAGATTTCTGATCTTTACACAGAAAAAAAAGTCCTGTGGGTGGGATTTGGGAAAACATTTTTGGATGTTTCATAACTCAGGGAATTTCTGGTTCTTAAAAACAAAGCCACACTTTACTTACAATCAGGGATATTCATGGGGAGTGGTCAAAAAAGTCAATATGGCCTTGTAATTAAAGCCCTACATTTGTTTTATGTCCATGGCTTGCCTACAATATAACAGGGAGAGGTTCAGGTCCAATCATACTCAGCATTTGATTCCTGAATGAATTCTAATGCTCTGGATTCTGCTGTGGTAACCAACAAATTTAACTATCCACAGTCTTTCCATTTCACAGTACAAAATGGAACCTTAACAATTATCCCACCTTCTTTATCCAGGGTAACTGCCATAGTTTCTGAATTTCCAAAAAGAAAGATACAGAATGCTAGTGTATAAGCATTGCCCATTTATGTGAACATGCTTTTCATTTGCAATTGCAAAATACAGTAACAATTGTATTCTCTATTTTTTTCTTAGTAGTCAAGGTTTTCCTTCATATTAATGCCTTCATTGTTGGTAACATGATTAATGATTAATAATTAACTATTAATCTAATACTTAAGCATTTCTGCAATTTAATCCCTGATGTGCAATAATTTGTTTTTTGCCTAGGCAACCAAGTCATGTGATAGCTACCTAGAGACTCAGCAAAAGAAAACAATTAGGAATTTCATTCGTAGGAAACTATTTTGCACCAGCACTTTGCACTTCATTCAGGTCCAGTTTGTTAATTTGCATTATAAACCCAGCCTTGCTTATAATTGGATGCAATTTCTTGATTAGATAAAAAGGGAGATTTGAACAAACAAAATTCCATTTATCTGTTATGGCATTGCAAACCTGAGAAATTCTGGCTACTTTGAAGAGAAAATGTTCCCATATCACTCCTGGTATGGTTTGATTCCTGGAGTTCAACAGAATGATCATTTGTTTTTTCTGTGGTGCTACTATATGCTCCTCACTTTTTATAACCAGGCTTAAGTGATATTCATAATACATCTGAAGTAAGTTGCAACTGTGCTAACAAAAAAATTATATTTGCATGCGTGAAAAAACATTTGCTTTTAAGCCATTTTTATCCACAAGATCTCTTTTTTAGCAAGCTGAAATGTCTTCTGTCTCATTTGTAGATACTCGATCAAATCTCTGATACTCTTCAGCTTTTAAAGTATCTTTTAGCAGTTAATATGAGTAATATTTTTGCACTTATTTTTGCACCTATCTATATTTCTGTCAACATTGCTCAAAAAGATTAATATAAAAATGTCTATCAAATACAAAACCCCAAAAGACTGGCTCTTTCACATCACAGTGTAATATGGGATGTCAGGAATTTTCTTTTATATACATCCTCTTTACTTTTCAAATTTTTATCCCCTGCTAGTGAGACCCTTTCTGTAAAGTCAGAGAAGATGGACACTGCAACTTTGACAAACCTGAATTCAAACTAGTAAGAATTTGTACCTTACATCTAGAGTTGCGTTTTTTTTATACATCTCCTGTTCCACCAAGCCAAATGCTAATTGGTGGTTAAACAATTCATATATGATTCTATTCCTTTGATTATATGTTTCTAAATTGAGTTAATAACTCCATGAAATTATTCTTGATCTGTAACAAGCTTTCATGCTTTGATGCCCACAGTACTCTTACTTCATGACAGGGATCATCCTACCGGTATCATGTTTAACTAAACAAAATTATACGTGCACTTGCTCTTTTTTACAGCAACACTAAAGATTTTTGCCCTAGAGACCCTGCCATTTGTTAACCCTAACAAAAGAAAATCTCATACCCTAGGGTTTTACCTAAGAAGATGCAGAAAAGGCCACTGCTCGTGAGAATCTAGAATCAGAATCATTAGAATTCTGGTTATACATTGGAAAATTTATATGTTGTGGATTTACAGAATCCAGACTTCTCTCATTCTCTGAACATGTAGGGTGGAATAGAGAACCAAATTAAAGAAAAATAACCCATGTCAGTACCCCCATTAACCATGATTGCCTGTAAATGCCACACCAACATCTAAAAAAATATGGTTTTTCCATCTTTTATTCTCTCTCCCCTCATCCCCAAATGATAAGATAGTTTATTATTGAACTTTCACCCCTCCCAACTTTATCCACATAATATTGCAATTCACAGGCTGCCCGAATAATATTTTTAAAAAAATAATTAAAAAAAAAATAAGAAGAACCACAGTTTTTAGCTGTGTGGAAACTCCCATCTTTTAAGCCAAGCTCTTCTGAAAAAAATAATAAAGCTATTTGGAATTAGATTCAATTTATAGCACTGATTGATTCAAGCAAGGTCTGTAAATCATATTTTAGAATATGCCAATCTTCCACATTAGAAAACAATATACTGTACGTAACTTAAATACTTCCTCTGAAAATTATATTTTAGTTTGCTATAACTTTGACACCTTGTTTTCAGAGCTGGTGGGGTGGGTTTAATCAGTGCTATAAATCTCAACATCGCATTATCGTTATTTCAGAGCTGCTGCTTCCATTTTCCATTGACTACTGTAACAAAATCTTCCTTCCTTCCTAAGGCATGAATGGTAATTTATGGAATGCATGAGGTGTGTTTCGACTTATTCTAATTTAACCATTTATTATTCTGCAACCATGATATACACTGTACAATGAATTAACTTATTTCTGGCATCTGTAATTTACAAACATTTGCAGAGGTTATTTTCTTATACCAGTTGCAGACAGTTATTTTATTATACAACCATATAAGCAAGCAAGGGGAAAAAAGCTATAATCCTTTTAAGGAAGATTTTTTTGTAACAAACTCTGATAAATAAAATTTGTGACTGGGTTCATGCAACACATTAAGCCATTGTATCAGTGGGTTGGTTTTGACCTAGCACAACATATGAACCCAGCTCTTGTGGCTTGCATACCATGATTTATAGCTGAGTATTATATAAAGCAGGCCACTACAGCTTGTTCCACAAACCATGGTTAAAATGAACTATGTGTGTGACATATGAAACCAGCCACTGTTATGTTAAATTAACATAACTCTGTAAACTTTATAACTTTAAGCAAAGCACAAATGGAAGTTAAAGGTGTCTTTATGCTACAGTTCATTATGGAACACTATAAAAATATTAATATAGATTTGAGATTAAGCCTTTTTTTAATACTTAGCTTGTTTTTTTTACCAGGATAATTCCAGAATGTCTCTACCCTATAGATAAATATTCTGATTCAGAATATATTTTGTTTTTAATGTACTTACTTGCCATTATTTTCAATGGAATTAATTTACAAAATCCATATACTTTAGGATTACAGCTTTTGAAGGGGAAAAAAAACCTAATCTATTTATGCCCAGAGCCAGTAAGACTCAACTTGGTGTCCAAGATTTGCATCAAATAGCATTTCATGAGTTTGGTAGGCCTTCCATGGAAATGATGATACAGACAGAATGAAGTGTCTGCTTTTGTTTATGTACCAAATTCCCAGATCAATGCTTAATGGTTACATTTCTTCACTAATGTGACACACATCACATTCCATGCTGACAGAGAGAAATGTTATTTTCTCAAACAGTATTAAGATCTAGTATTTACCTAATGATTGAATGACAAAAGATTACTGACACCAGGAATTATTTGTTAAACTACTAATGAACTCTCTTGGTTCAAACTGTTCCAGTTTTTAGATGCATATTGTTGAGATATACAAAGACAAAAATACGTTCAAAATGTGTAAGGAACTGCAGCATTTGATCTCACATCTTTGCCTTTCTACAAAAGGACCAAATTACATTCTTTAGGGGATTATGTCAACTGAATAGCACATATATAAATACCTCCTGATTTTTAAAACATTTATAAAATAAAAGCAAGCAATATATTTTTCACCATAATGATTGAAATCTGTTTTTCTTCCTTTATTAACAGTTAATTTAAAAAAAAAAACTATATTGATAATGCCTTGTTATTATCCAAGCACATTGAGAGAGCAAATAAAATTTTAAGACCCAAATTATAGTTAGAATGTGATTCAAATTCTGCCCCTTTTGGCATACGGCTGCACAAAATTGAAGAGGCGAAACCTTCAGTAACAATTGACTCTGTGAAACAGGTATATTTAACTTGTGCAACCTGTCATGTATGACCTGCGAATGGATGAATAAACTGTACAGTAGGTAGGGGCAGTACATTATTGTGAACTTATTTTGTAATACTCCTCTATTTTAAAGCAGAGTTTTTGAATATTCTCGTACTTAGAACTAAACGTGATCAAGTTGTAAGACAAAACACTAGTATTCACTATCAAAGCATGATGCTCTTACAAAGTTTTGGTGCGTTGTTTTTCACATGAAGAACAGTGCCTCCCCACATTTTCTATAGATAATGTAGTTTATCTTGGTGTAATTTCAGTGAAATTGTGTATATGGTATTAATAGTTGGTATTTTAATTTAATTTAATTTAATTTAACTTCAACTCTGCTGGAATAGAAATGTATAGTAATATGTTTGAAAATAGATTGGATTAAGTTGGCTGGCTTTGGCTGCTATATTGGTATTCCCATTTCCAGATGTTTAACAGCAAAATTGCCATAATCTGCTACCCATGGCTATATGGTGGTATAAGCAGTATAATTGTGTTTAAATAATTGTTATAACCCTTGTGTTCCAGCCAGGTCATTGTAAATATGTTAGTACTTGTCTTTATATATCTAAACAAGCAGCATGCATATTAGTGTCTGTATAACAATCCCTGGCACTTAGTTAATGTGAATGACTGTCTGATGTCACACTGTGATTGCAATAGCACTGCTACTTTAATGAATAAATATAAGCACAGTATTATATTGAGCTGATTATGTATTTTTCTGTATACATGATAGATTGGAGAAATAAAGATAGATGTTAATAAATTGTTGCAACCATCAACATGTTGATCCTGTGTAAAAAAACAACAACAATCTTTTATTTTGAATGCTATGTTTACCTTTTTGAAATTGCAGTCTCAGCTTTACTTCTCAACCAGGACATTGTGGTGATGTAACCCAGGGGTGTCAAACTGATTTCGAGGGCCAGATCAGCATTGTAGTTCTCTGCAGGCTGGGGGGGTGGGGAGATGGGATGGATGCTTCCTGCAGCACCCTACTGGCCAAAACGGGGTGCAGGGGAGGCTGCACGTGGCCCCCGCTTACCCCGCCCTGGGGCCCGTTTTCAGCCAAGTGCTGCAGGAGGCAAAACAGGCCACATGAGGGCCTTGTGAGCCTCTCCCAACCCGTTTTGGCTGGCAGCACAGCACAGGCTGGTTGTTTGATATTTCCAGGCTGGCCCCGTGGGCCAGATCTAACCACCCCATGGGCCAAATCTGGCCCGTAGGCCTTGAGTTTGACTACCCCTGAGCTAACACTTCAAGATTCCTCAAGTGTTCATTTTTTATTTCTTCCCTGACCATAGTAACAAATCCAAATTCAAGGCAGTGTGAGAATACAGACTTATTTTTGAAGTGTATTCTTTTACTTGTTCATATTCCAGTGTTAATAGACCATGCGAAGATAAATAGTTGAGATAAAAATATGGTATAAATATGCTTTCTTAGAAATAGTTAGAGAAAAAAATTTAACTTTATATAAAGTTAAAATCAGACAAAGCCAGGAGATTCAGGAAAAACAGCAAAAGGTCTCCAAATTTCATTTATGAAAATTTGGTGTGAGACAAGCTGGACAAAATGTAATTGATCTCATATTAGTTATAAATCCCAACGCAAAGCTACTGCAGTACAATTGCAAGCAAGATTCATTTCATGCTTTACATATTATAACACATAAATTTAAATATAATTCATGATAACCCTGAATCAAATTTAGTTATTGTCTGTCTTAAATTCTCTAGAACAGTGTTCCCAACCTCAGAAGGTTGATATGTGTGGACTTCAATTCCTGGAATTCCTGATAATGGTCATCATGGCTGGGAGATTATGGGAGTTGAAGGCCACATATCTTAAAGACGCTAAGATTGGCAAGCAAGGCTGAAGAAACAGGTTATAACTATTCTTCTTAATAGAAGGAAGAGTTTTCCAGTTGTAAACTGAATTTAGTTATTGCCCAAACATAGTTATATATCTTGCTCTTGTAGGCCTTGAATATATGGATACCATATAATTATGCATAGAAAGGGGAGATCCACTCAATTCTAAGCTCTGCGGATATATTCAGCTAAGGGGAATTATTAGATCTTATGCACATGACCTCTTAGATTGCATTGTTGGTGGGTCACCCTACATACAAAAGAAAGCACAAACTTGGCTTTGACTGTAATTAAAAATATTCATCTAAAAATGAAGTGGTGTATTGTATAATATCTATGCCATTGTGTGTAAATTCTAATACATGGAAATGCTAAATCTTTATTAATGTTGATTACTTTATTTACTACAGTAGCAATGACTTGTTTACTAAGCACTTTTCATAGTTCTTATCTCCTTTATCTATACCTTTAGCAATTTTTTTCATTTCCTGTGCAAACTGATTTCTGTAACTTGTATATAAAACTGGACATTCTTTATATACTGGAAATAATCAGCAAAAACAATATTTCACTAAATGTTGGATTTTTTTAATGTACATATCATCAATAAATGTGAATTCAAAATTTTCATGGATAGAATCAATGTGAGTATATCTATTTACTTGCAAGCTCTAGGGAGAATGTGTGATGGAAGGATATATGAAATACAGTCCAGTAACAAATGTTTATTTGTTATATGTATGCTGATTTGCCAATGGTTGACATATCAAACCAACAGAGCTACTTTCACATTTGTTAGATTTGCAGCTTCTCGATTTCTGTTCATCCATGCACTTCTATAAACAGTGAAACTTCTTTTTGATAAAATAATTTGAGAGTTATACTACCAAAATGTGTGTGCGTGTGTGGGGGTTTAATGCAGAAAAGCTGCCATGAAAGTAAAAATGTATCCCTGTCTTGTTGTTTGCTAGACCAACATTGGCCATAGCATCTAAAAGTGGGAAAATGATTCATGGTAGCAATTGCTTATTTTTGTGTGTGTGTTTTACTCCCTGGAAACTTGTTTTATTTTTAATCACAGTGCATGAGAAATACATAAAATATTGGAGATTCGATTCGATTGGTTTGAATGGAGGAATTACATCCACCCTTTTTGCTTCATTAAAATGTTTTTGGTTTGAGTGGGATCCAGTTACTTTTAGGCTGCATGCTTGGACAAGGATATTAGAAGGCTGACTTTTGGGGCCCGTAGGCTGCATTCTCTCCCTAGCGTAGTCCCTGATGCCTTTGCTTAAAAAAGAAATCATGGAAAACATGCCTGCTTAAACTTTCTCTTGAACGCTGTGGAACAACAGATATAAACACTATCCTATCTGCTCCCCCAACCCCACCCTCCCAAGCTTTGAACACTATTCTCAAATAAAATGTCATTGAACATTTATACAAAAAATACTGGATTTACATTATACAATTTCTAGAATATGTACAGAATAAAATAAGTTATTTTTTTCTAGTGAGTTCTGAGGGACAATAGGCATCTTTAATATACATTTTTAAAGTCTCTTCAAGCAGCTACTTTTTAGTTAGTTATCAGTTATTTGTTATAAGCACTGATCAGAAAACTGAGCAGCGTTCCAAACCAGTTAAGATATATTATTTCTTTTTTTTAAAAAAAAAAAACTGGATAATTCCAGTTTTAAATATTATTAAACTCCAGAACTTTTACAGACTAGGAATTAAAGCTAAAAATAAATACTTTTTTCCAAAAATAATCTTGCAGTGCTTTTTTTCGGCATGTTCAAACTTTATCAAACATCTATATCCTCAAAATATGATGATTGGATAGCCATTCATTCCTACTTGCACGCATAAATTTTATCATTACAGGCAAAAATAGAATAAATTGTAAATACAATATAGATAAATCAATGGATTTTGCAGTCTTCTATATTCTGGTATAATGCAGCACATTCCTCATGACACTGTCAAAATTATGAATTAAACATTATTTGATTATTTACTGTCTTCAGCCAAAAGCACCATTGTTCATTTTAGCCTCATTTCACCTGCTTTATCTCCAAGTAAAGAGGCTGTTATTGCAACTCCACATACTTTCTGTTTATGATGGGAAAAATGCATTTTATAGGCATTGCTTTTAGTCCTTTTCTCTCGTGCAGTTTTTTTAAAGAGTTCGTATTACTAAGTAAAAGAAAAAAAACATTAAAGATGTCAGTTGTTTTGAGAACTGTTACTAAAGTATGCAATTTGTTTCTAGAAAAGTTCTTCCCTGGAGAATAGAACAATTTCATTCGATATGAAAGGTGCTTGATCAAAGGGAAACTCCCCTCCCTTTTAGTCTTCTTCTGAGGAACAGTGGTTCAAAACCCTGTACTCAGATTTCTCACAGCCATGTGTTTTGCAAGGAGCTGGTACGACTGCACCACATGTAAGGATCCCCGAATCTCTAAATTCAGTTCCATTAATTTTGAGCTGGCTTCAGACGTATCTTGTTTTGAGCCAACTATTCCAAAACTGCCAGTCTGGCCAAGGGTCTGGTGACGGAAAAATATGTGCAAGAGGGTTTGAATCGGGTCTTCTTTGGAATCGCCAAATAATGTCATTGGGCCAAATGCACCTGAACGCTTTGACTTGCGCTTGGTCATTTTGTAAAACTAAATTAGTACACTAAGTAATTAACTCTTAAATAATGACTTTCAAACAAAAAAGGAGCATTTATGTTTATTTTATCTACATGTCAATCAAATGGCTATAATAGAGCTGAGCCCCTGCCCATCCTTATTGCTCTTCTCTCCAATGTTTCCAGTTCTTCGGTGTCCTTTTCATGCTGTGGCAAACTGAACAGGACAATAGTCCAGTTATAGTCTAACCACTGCAGCATAATGAAGTAATATCACTTCCAGTGATCCTAATATGCATCTTTTGATGTATCCCAAAATTAGTTTTGGCAGCTGGTCATCTGTGATCTACCAAGCTACCCATACCCTTCCTGCAACTACTGCTACACCAGGTATAGGTAGTCCTGGACTTATGACAATTGAGTCCAAAATTTTGCCCCATTTAAAACCTTTCTTGCCCCAGCTGTTAAGTGAGTCACTGCACTGGTTAAGTTAGTAAGATATTTATTAAGTGAATCTGGCTTCCCCATTGACTTGTTGGAAGGTTCTAAAAGGTGATCACATGCTTCCGGGACACTGCAGCCATCTTAAATATGAGCCAATTGCCAAGCATCCTTTTTTTTTTTCAATGAAGTGAAGTGACTTAGAAGTCAAGGTCTATCTACCCAAGTTGTACTTGTACATGGTTTTTTTTTTTCTTACCAAATGCAGACCCTTACATTTTTAATTATTGAATAACATTATCTTGAATAGGGTCAATGTTCAAATCCTTTTGAAGCTTGAACCTGTCATGTGGGGTATTAGTAAGTCTTCCAGCTTTGTGTCATCTGCAAATTTTACGAGCAATCCTTTTAGTCCCTCATCAAAGTCATCTAGAGCAATGGCTCCAACCTTTTGGGCACCAGGGACCAGTTCCACGGAAAGAGGCTTCTCTGTGGACTGGAGGGGGCGTGGTTTTGCATGTTGCCTGCATCCTGCGGATGGGGCTTCACTTGTTTGCATGGACCAGTTTCTGGCATGCCACAGACTGGTGCCGGTCCAAAGACTGGTGGTTGGGGATTACAGAACTGGGTCCTAGGCAGAACCCTGAGCTACCCTTTGCATGCTTCCTTCCATGTGAACGTAGACCCATTAAGGACCATGTGTTAGTTGTTCACCCAGCTGCAAATCTATTTTGTAGTGGGATGATCCATTTCACATTGGTCCAGTTTATCAAGGGTATGGTCAAGTTTTTCAAATCCCTTTCTGAAATATAAAATTAAGTTCTGATGTTATCTAGTCAGGTGATTTACAAGAGAAGCTGGTCAAAATATCAAACTCCCACAGAATATCAAATATCAAAAGCCCACAGAAGAATATGGTGCTAGGAAGTAGCATTTCTGATTAAAAGGAAAATTTAGTTTTCCATGTAAACTGGGTAAAGTAGGGTTCAAAGCTTTATTCAACATCTTTGGCAAAGAAATAAATGGCATCAATTATTATATTGTAACTTAAATGGAATATGTGGTAGCTGACAATAAATTGTTTCCTTAACTTAAGCACATATGGGCTGACAGTTCTACTCCATGCATTCTTTCAGACTAAAAAACAATCCAATAAAAGTTCAAACAATTGTTTTTTATATCTAATCAGCTAATTTATCACAGTGGATTCCAAAATAAGGTAGTTAGTCTATACTTTCTATATTTAACTTACTAAAAAGCATATGACTGAAAACACTCAGTAATGCACACACAACCCAAATATTCTCCAAAATGTTCTCCAATCTTCCATATCGTATTTCTCAAAAACTGGGAGGCAGATACAGTACATTCTACTAAAGGCACTTGTTCTGTGTGTAGATGATCCTGGCTGGATTTCAGACAGTGGCATGTTTTCAAGAGAACAGAACTTCTGAAATTATTTATTTCAAATATGTTTCATGTGTTTTTTTCATTGTAAGTCATAACTGCATAGAAAAGATTTCACATAAACATACTCTGCTAGAACAGGAACTGTGTAGGATAAGAGGTTCCTGTTATATTCTTAAGAATCCTTTAACTCTCTCATTCACATTAGACTAGACCTATTGAAGCAGATTCAAATAGGAAATGGGCATTTCAAGGGAAAACAAAAACTCAGAGACAGTGGGACAAGGAGGAAGGTATGTGTCTTGGTTTGGTTCCATCCAAATATTCTAGGGTCAGTTTACAGCCCATAGGATAATGAATGGGATCCCTAATAAATGGAATACAATACACCAGAAGTACAGCAGGCTGCAAGGAACGTGAACACTGAAATGTAAAGATAACATCACCACACTATTTAGATTATAGAGAATAAAAATTTATTTGCTATAAATCAGTTTTGGGTTTGGGCTTTGGGTTTGGTTTTTCCACCCTTTTTAGTGAGTGTGATTTTAACAATGGTGAAGATCTGTGGAATGTGTAAAAACATGCTTTTCATATTTAACTATTACAACATGTAATTCCAAAATATTGAAACATTAATGAGATTTAATAAATCTGACAAATTTGTAACTGACCAATAAAAATTGAATTCCAAAATCTATGTGTCAAACCTCAAGATAGCCTATCAATGTGAATTCCGTGGGAATACATTTTACTATAATGCTTTAATGGCTGCAGATTCTGGAAAGTCCAAAAATTCTGTAGGTCAGGCAAAATAAATTTTGGTGTTTTGCCTTAACAAACAGACTGCAATTAGGGAACAAATGCTAGCAATAAGATGATGATCACTAATTTAAAACTGGGCAAAGTGATGCAATGTTGGGCAAAACCAAAAATGACATATTATTTTTGTAGCTGACCATTACAAAAGAAAAAAAAACCAAGAAAATGTATGCTTAATTATGCTTTAAAGAGATCAGTAGCTCATTGCATTTCTGAGTTCTAGTCCCAGTTCAGTATGATGCTTTTTGTTTCCCACAACTCTGATTCAATTTGATTGGCCAGCCTTCCTACATGTCACTCTTCAAGGGCCCATACTGTTGGTTCTGTGTTTCATCAATTGCCTGGAATTCATCATGTGGGCCCTTTTGGTCTTCTGATTTCTCTTTTTGTACCAAATGCACCATTTCCTGAGATTTGCTGGCTTCTCCATTTAATCCATCTTTCTTTTTCTCATCTATGCCTCCTTTGCCATTGTTAATCACAAGCTTCTTCTTCTGCCCACATCTAACAGAAAAGGGAAAGATTGTAAAGTCAAAATATTTAAAGAGAACATGTTATATACTGCCTTCATTTTGTCTGGAGCAGTAGACATTAAAATAATCCATTTCTTGCTTATTTCTTAGGTAAGAACTTTAATTATGGCAGATTAATCTTTATTTTTCAGATTTTTCTGGTTCTGGTACGTTGACATAATTGGAATGAAGCATAACCTATCAAAATAACCTTCTAACAAATTTCTTATTCTGAATGGGACATATCTTTGGATTCTTCAGAAGGTGATAAAAGGCAGATAAAGATGTTTCCTGGAATAATGGCTACAGTGGTTCTTTTGGTTAGCATGGTAGCTTCTCTGACTCAGTTGAGCCGATAATCTTAGATTGGATGGCTTAAGGGTAAGGCTATGTCTATGGATCTTGAGTTGCACATAGATTGAAGTAATGGATCATCTGAGGAAGGGAATGGAAGGAAAGATAAGGAAAGGAAAGGAAAGGCCACAGCTAGGAATCAATGCCTACATTTAAAATTAAGTTGTTTTTAATTAAAAACAACTCAACTGTACTATGTCATTTATTTCAAAGAATGACCAAGTTCATATACCAATGCTCAAAAAGGAAATGCCTTTTCATTTTTTCATTCATCCACATGGTCCTGGAAGGAATGGGCAAATTACAAATTAAAATTGCTACTAAAATCCGTTAGAATCCTTAATTGAAAATTTCCTGGATATATTTCACAATTAAAATTCAGAACTCATCTGAATTTCTCTTTAGAGAATAGTTGAGAGCAACCGCATTAAATGCACTGCATTTCTCATTTCTGCTCAACTTAAGGCTGTTTTTAATGACCTCTCATGACATGTGCTTTTCCAGGTTTTTTTTTTTTCATAAAATGAAATATCTTTGTGCTTCTTTTGTGGTTTCAAGGTATTCTTGTTTCATATCTCTCTTTTTATGTCTCTTACAACTTGAAGTGTCAAATATGTTACCTAAGTTTTATGTGTTCTTTCTTTCTGAATTAGTTTAGACAGATCTAAACAAATAAGCAGTCTGTCTCTCTATTCGCTTGATGTTAAGAGAGTTACACCTACACTGCTCTTCCTAGTTTTCCTTACAGCTTGGCCCTATTTCCCTGCATGAGCTGTTATTCAATCACTGGAAGATGACTTGAATAAATGTTTCAAACTGAGTGAAGTATAACAATGAATGAGCTAGAAGTCTCTTTATGACTTCTAGCAAAGTTTATAGAATCCTGATCACTCTGTTCTCTTCTAAAATAATGCTCATCACAGAAGACAGAACTGTGAAAGGAGAAAACATCTATAGAAAAGGGGGAGGTATGGTTTTCACTGCATATTCTTTATCTGAATTAATCTTGTAGGGCTTCTGAAAAACATGAACAGCTCTGCATTTTATTTTTAAATTTTGTTGCTGAAATAAAGATTGCCCAAGCTCACCAATAAGTTACAAAATATTCCAAGTTATATCTGTACTATGCTTTAAAACTGTGAGAACTTATTTAGTAAATGACTTTTAATACTAAGAAAAGCTAATTCTTCAACTGGGAAACACTATTCTTTTATAATTTTGCACATTTTCAGGAGATGCTATCTGCATTTGATTATCATTGGTCAGCTTTAGAAATATTTTTAAAAATTAACCAAGTGTGCTTTAGTACAATAATAGCATCCAAACATCAAGATTTAACATAAATTAGTGAAGAACAATACTCTTATTCAAAATAAGAAATTATGTTACAAAAAATGCTGAACAAGCAGGAAATGCTGGCTCTTACCTAGTTACAAAGTTAGTGTTTAATTAATATGTAGGCAAATAATTTATATGAGCAATAGCATCCAGTTATCTAATTACATCAATACTAATTACTAATACATACTATAGACAATTGTTAATTTTCAAATACTATTCAGAAAATAATCTGGGGTAAATCCCAGCAACTTGCTTCAAGATAGCTCTTTGTTCTGACTCAAAAGAAGAAAAATTATATGGCAATGGAGAGGCTGAAAAATCCACTTTTGAATTGGCACGGAAAAGGACATATCTTAAAATGAACACTGAACTAGGAGATAAAGTAGTAAGTTAGGGTGTCTTATATGTTTAAAAACAGTGGTCTATGGCTTCCATTTGTGCTTGTTGATTAAATTCTCTATAACGCTGTCTCCTTTGAATGCTGTAAAATTGTCAGTCCTAAAAATATTTCAGCAAAAGACTTGGCACTGAGAAATGGAAAACTACAACAACATTTCTTACCTCCTTCGACTGTTTACAGCAATGCAAACACCAAGAATCAATGCCAGGGCCAAAAGAGAAGCAACTACAATAAGCCAATCTGCAGATAGAAAAAAAACATTCCTTTGTCATTTGATCAGAGAATTGAAATATTCTTTATGATCTTGTTTTTACATAAGTGAAAGTTATGTTCCAGCTACTCTTAACAACAATTGTATATAAGCAATGATAGTTGTATCCATTATTGTATTATCCTATGTGTGGTAGAAGACAATGACAGCTGATGTTACTTCCACAGTTGTGAGAGTGGAACAAAATGTGATTCTGGTTAAAAAAATAAAAATCTCATGTTTCTGTATACTACTTTAGCCACAGTAAGATTTTCCAATAGTCAAATGTCATGGGTGGGATGAGGGAACAACACACCATAAGAAAGACAATATTCTAAACATTAACTAAAGAATGTATTTTAATCTGGCTCAAAGCCAGAAGTCAAATTACATGGTTTACAAATTAGAGATCTGAGATTCTAAATTAAGGTATGATTCTTCAATTAAAGCACTTTTGAATATTACGATTAGCATCAATATTGCTATGTTAAGCAGTTTTGAAATTGCTATTCATTTTCTATGATAAATAGGATAACACTTATTGGGTAAGTGTATATATCACAGATAAAAATTATATAAGAAATAAAGCAATTATATGGTTGAACCGTAAGATCTCACTTCTTAGCCATGGAAATATACTAGATTACAGCTGTCACTGATTCCATGCCACACTACCAAATTATACTATATTCGTACATGCCAGTAAAATTGTGACATTCTATAATCGGCATTCTATAATCCAAAAATAATCCAAAGTAATGAATTTCAACAGAACTTTCCCTTTGTTTGTACACTATTGAATATATACATAATTCAACTTTTTTTTTTCTGTTGACAGTACTTTTCCTGATTTAAGCCACTGGTCTTAGTGTTAGAGAACCTTTAATTCCAATATATCCTAAGACAAGGGCCTGTGGAGGTGGAGAGAAATGAAAAGTGTGCAAAAACATGACATCATTGGAAGGTATATATCTAATGGTGCCATTTGCATGTTTTAGGCACAAAAGATGACAACAAAAAAATACAGGAACATCACAGTATGACTGCGTGATAAATACCAATAATAAAAGCACAGAAGCAAACCTGGTATATGAGCCATTCGGGGTTGATTGTTTCCTGACTCTTCCGGCAAAGGTGTCACATTTTTGTCTCTCACTACACTGTGTTTGTTTGGATCAGGACCTAGAGAAAAGGCATGCATTACACTCTGCATTATCAATATCTGGAATTTCTGCTTTTGTATCTTCAGAGGAAAAATAACACGCTATTATTTAACCAGCCTCTGTGGACTGATGTGTTTCATTCATAACAAAGCTTTAATTCCCATAAGTATGAGCTATCACCACTTATGGAGATAGGAATCTTTATTTCACACAGACACACACACAAACACCACTAAAAGGTTGCTTTTTTTTCTTCAGAAGATGTGGGAGAGCTGTACTATGCCAGGGAAATTTAATAAAGCATACTACTGTTTCAGTTTACTTCAGCAAGTCTTTTGTAGACAGAAATATCCAGACTGATTTGAATTGGAAAGCATAGCTAAATTCCAGGTGCAAATAAGTAAAAGACACTTCTTTCAAAAATTGATATTTCTAATATTATACAACTATGGTTGCTCTCACTTTTCCAGTAAGTCCCACTGGTTTGTATTAGAAACAATAAAAAATGGTGATTTAAATGAATACCAAGGATAAAAAACAAAGTATTAGCATTTGAATTCAAGAGTTCAATACATCGTAACTGTGACAGTGAGCATATGTTGCAATATACCTAATTCAGATAATTCGTAATGGTTACCAGATGATGAGTAAATCAAAATGAATCCACAGAGAATACACGGGGCACTGAGTAGAAAGGTTAGAAACAACCTACTTAAACTGATTCGTGAATTTGGAAAGAATTTATCCAGCAAAATAAAGTCTACATCAGATTAGGAAAACAGTAGTGTTTGCTCTAGAATTCATGATTACAAATTCACCTAGTTCACAATAGCTACATTCTGAAAAACAGGCCTATAATTCTGTTTATTTCTACATATTTAAACAATTTGTTTTTTTCAAATTATTCTCTCCTACAGCTTTTAGACTAAAAATTCTAAAGCTGACATTCTGTTGCTAGAAGTCTACCAAATTTAAATTATTATATAAATTTTTAGATATGTTATATATTATACTATATAATATAGTGGTACATACTATACTGTGCTAATGGAAAGAACAAAATGAGATATACAAGTAGCGCCTTTTAATGTTTATACTATTATAAACATTCAGGATTCGAACCAGATCAGACTCCTTTTATGTCTCGGTCACAATGGATATCTCAAAAAAGCCTCCTTTGCACTGAAGGGATCTAACACTTCCTTGCACTGACATCTGAGACAGGCACATGATGGAAAAGGAGTGTTTTAGTGTTGATTTGCTGTGGAATTTTACTAGGAGGCACAGTACTTTAATCAAAATTTCTGATAGAAAAATCATTCTACAGGAGAAATTACTGCTACTTATTCTAGAATAAATAGTAGAGCAAATACTACAGGATTTATCTGAAGTATTTATGAAAAGCCCAGAAAAGCCCATAAGGTTTTTAAAGTGTTAAACTGGAATATCTGGAAAGCCCCAAATTCCTCTTTAGCCAAGAGCAGAACAAGTCTCAGATGCTACTCAGAGAAGTATCAGATGTAGATGCTGCTATCAATTTGCAACCTCTCTTGCTGATATAAAGACCGGCCTATTTGATTTCATCTGATTTCATTTATTAACATGGCATAATCTAAAGATTGGTAAACAATAACAGACAGTTCATTTAAAGTTCTAATTAAGGTAGCAAATATATTTAAACAATCTGTTTTTTCAAATTATTCTCTCCTACAGCTTTTAGACTAAAAATTCTAACCCTTAATGTCCCATTTCCCAAAATCAAATGTATGAAATATCATGCAATTTCATTACTTCTTCTCAAAGCTCAAGGAGCAATAGCAAAATTTTATGAGATTTTGGTGTTCTCGTGCAAGACTATCGAAACCTGCAAATTACAGTATTTTATTATTTTAAATGAAAATCTGAAAATTCCCTGGTTTCAGCCAAAATCAATTATAATCAGATTTAGAAAAAGTAGTCAATTGCAACACATTAGAAATTAGTGTCATGCATGTCATTATGTCCAAAAGTGATACAACAGTAATTACTTATTCTTTAGAAATCAGAAAAGAATACTCCACAGCGAGAAACGATAGAAAAATTATCGCCCTAGCCACAAAATTTCACAGAGAATCACACACCTCCTAGTGGGCAATATTCCAACCATATATATCTTTATATGAAGTTATAGACCATAGACAAGTTTGTTTGTAGTAAGATTTCCCTTGAAAATCAAGAGTTCCACATTGCTTTCCTCATAAATATTAATCTTTTCTTATTTTTACTGATAGGTCATCCAAATTCATAAATTATGAGACAGGAACTAAATATTAAAGTTATAGGAACATATACTATAGGTTTTACTGTCTGTGGAAGGTGGATGTCTGTTTATAGGATCTTGACTGTTATTTATAACATTTTCATCATCACTGGTCCATGTAGGATGCCACTTTGGACCAAGATCTGATTTTTCATTTTTGTCTCCATCACTGGAGGCCACAACTGGGGTAACAAGAATTAAATCAATTATGAGCAGGATATATGCAGGATCAAAACTTTTCCTACCAAATTCTTACTTCAAGTTTAAAAAATGGAAAAATGAAAATGAAATGTAAGAGATATTCTCTTTCTTATTGCCAAATATTATGGCCTGTTGCAATATGTGCACAGTACAGATAGTCCTCAATCTACAACCAGAATTGAGCCCAAAATTTATGTTGCTAAGTGAAAATGAGTTTTGTGAGTTTTGCCCCATTTTATGACCTTTTTTGCCACAGTTGTTAAGTGAATCATTTCAGTTTTAAATTAGTAGCACAGTTGTTAAGTAAATTTGGTTTCCCCATTGACTTTGCTTGTCAGAAGCTGACTCCCGGACACTGCGAGGGTCATAAATATGAACCAGCTGCGAAGCATCTGAATTTTGTTCACATAACCATGAGGATGCTGCAATGGTCGTAAGTGTGAAAAACGGTCACAACTCCCTTTTTTCAGTGCCGTTATCACTTTGAAGGTCACTAAACAAATGGCTGTAAATCAAGGTCTACCTGTGGTGATAGATTAAGAAGCAGATGAGGGACAAGGGGAAAAAAAGAAAGAAATGCTTCCAATAACTGTCAGCATGAAGTCCATCTCTTACCTTACACTAATAAGCAAAGTTACTTTTATGCATGCACAGACATGAAAATATATTAAGAAAGTTCATATATTTTTACTTGTAATAAATATAACAACACCAGACTATAGTAAGTGATGCTGACAGCTATTGCAGTACATTTAAAAAAAGGTAAACACAATATTTCATTCAACATTTTATCTCCACAGATAGATAATCCATGTATCAGCACTACTAGTTGTTGTACATTCTCTAATTAACTAAATACCCTTTTAAAAAAAAACTGTAATGATAGCAGGAAGCAACCCAATTATAAACACGCAATTATTGACATCTTATTATTACATTGTCAACAAATATTCTCTTGTACATGAAATCTGCTGGTCATGCTAACTTAAAAAACATTTAAAGATATCACTAGACAGAAAGAATTGAAACAAAATAAATTTGTAAATGTAAACAGACCTACATGGCAAATAAATGGCTTAGAAAATGAAATTTATAGATTCCAATATTAAATGCAGATCTATACAATACTGCATAAAAATAACCTAAAGCGTTTTAAAAACTAGTTTTAAGTACATAAAATACATGCTTTTCAAAATGTGTATATCACAAAAATGTAGCTCATTTCCTCATGATGCCAAATGTAAAATTATTTTAATCCAGAATGGGCACTGAACTTTGAATGCCTCAAAGACATGTGATTCTTATGATCTTATTGGCCAAAAGCCATCAGAATGACCGTGGCTACTGCATTCATAGCAGTCACATGCATTCTGGTATGAACCTATTTATTCACCCACTATTCTTCCACACATATCCAAGGAAACAATTTCAGTGAAACAATAAATTATATAAACATCTATATTATTCAAGATTTTTTGTTAGTAATTTCAAATCCTAATTACAGTCAAAAAGAGCCATTAGTTCACTAGTTTCAGATGTTGATTCCATAGTTATTTTTCTTATCATCATCATCATCATCATCATCATCATCATGCAACCAATTAATTACCAATAAAGAATATTTGTAGCTCAGGGTTGAAATGTGGGCTCCTTGATGCTCTCTGAGCTTGATTGCTTTCTTGCAGATATTTCATTACCCAAACCAGGTAGTACTAGCAGAGCACCAGAGAGCACCAAGGACCTGTCAACCAATTATTTTCACCAGTAACCTGTAAAACATTAATGATACAGTAGGCTGAAATTTACAAATCGAAAGAGGATATAAGAATCTGGCTTTATTTATGTATTTGAGCATTAGAAATAGATAAAACAAAGATTGCTGGATGAATAATAGATAGAAATAAATAGAACCATGTAGACTATGAGTGAACCTGGGACAAAGTAAAAATTTCCTTTCCAGGCTCTCATTCTATCCAATGGAAAGTGACATACCTCACTCATAAAGTGTTCTTAGGCGCATTTTTTACATGCCTAAAATAGACACGAAATTAAAAACAGAAGAATATCTCACCTAATAGAAAGGTAAAAAAGATCCCACCACCATTCTAGTGGATACCTGTATGATCAGTTTTATTTTTTTCATTTATTCCTCTTCGAGGAACAATTCCGGGATATAACACATCCATTGTGGGTTTTGCAGTATACTTGTCTTCACTAACCCATTGCCTCACTGGTTCTGAGGTTGGATCTTCTTTGGTCCCATAAAAGCCCATATCTATGGCAGCGATAAAGCAATGGAGAATGAAACAAAACTATTAGCTGCATTTTCATTCCCTTGGCAGCACAGGTCCAATTTTTTTCCCCGCAGAACAATATAATATTGGTTATAATTCAAGCATACAAAAAAGCACACTATAATTCTTACAGCAAGTCCCATCCTAATTAACTCTTGTTGGGTGCTCTGTTTTCTTTCCTGTGTCCACCAAAGATTATTAGTGGTTACCGGTAGTAAAATTGGTACGCAGATTTTCCATGATATCTATTGTTATGCACAGACAGCAAAATAATTCACAAGTAAAGACAATGGTTGCCGCTTAAAATTGGGCTTTTAAAAGGGTTTTCCCTCTCTTCCCCATCACTATATGCATTCTTGCTTTGGTAACATTATATCCTAAATCTAAATCATAATTGTGTAAAATCATAATTTTACACACACACTCACTGCAAGTTTCCAATCAATTTGTTATCCCAGAAATAATCACTGGATGCCTTTGGAGAATTAGAAAAAATGCAGATCACCATATACTGAATAAGATAAATATATCAAAATGTAGATTATAACACTAAGATTCAGAATGTGTTTGTCGAACTCAATACAGATGAACTCAATACAGAAGCCTGATGATGGCAGATGAGATTCTGCCGAAACGTTGCTACAACTTTAAAAGCGCAACTATGACGTGGGAAAATACCCGAACAAAGCTGAATACCATATATGTAAGTACCCGCGAAAACTTAACACACACACACACACACACACACACACACACACACACTGTAGGTACTATGAAACCATGCTTCATCCATCCATCACTATGAAAGGACAATATTATTCACAGCAATACCTTCATAAGAATCACGTTCATTTTCATGATGTTTACTGATTTCCATGTCATTACTGGAAGTATTAGTAGGTTTTTCTTCACTGATCCAGTCTGGCTGGTAAATAGGAGGCAATGGTGATTGAGCTGAATCTTCAAGATCCTTGAGTATGGCAACTGTTTGATGAACCAACGATGAACTTAGATTTGGATATTTAAAATTTCAATCTGTGTATTGTCCAAATGAAATCCCATCCAAATAATTATTGCTCAAAATTTCTACTTCATATTTTCTGTATTTTTAAAAAATGAGCTTTTGAGCATGTTTGCCATCGGGTCAATTATATTCATTGACTAAAAATAATCTTATGATTCACTCAATGTAATATATCCCCAAGGACCACTGTAATTGGAAGCATATTAACCAATACTATCTATATGAAAGGTTTTGCTGCACTACTTTGTCCAGTTGATGGAATAACATCCAGTGTTCCTTTGCCTTTTGTGATGTTGTGAGATTTTTATGTTCTTTATTCAATTCATCATATACATTACGTATTACTTGATGAGTAGTATCTTCATGTCTGGTATTCTCATTAATTCTCACAATCATTCTAATGATGGTTGGATAATCTTTAAATATTGTGGAACAGCTGCACAATCACTTCCTACATTTTTTTCAGTAGTTGGTACTTTTTTGGCATTGTATTAATATTTAACTAGATAACTACTGTAAAAATGCAGCAATATGAATTTAATCCTTGACTAAAGCAAGGTTACAGGGGAAACAGAACTACAAAATGAACTACAAAATGAACTACTAATTTGATATCTAGCAGACCTGTAGATTCCCTTTCTATTTAAACTCTTTCATACTAAAGATGTGAACTTTGTATGCAACACCATTACAACAGAAGCAAGTAGACTATTTTCAAAACTTCATGCCTATTTAACATGTATAAATGGTTCATGTAGCAATTATTAAAGACTATAGCTGTTTCAATAATAGAGTTTTGTCTAAATTTGATTCCACTTGGAACTACTTCTTTCCACCCACTGAATAAATATCTTCCATGTCCTGAAGGTTTCAGCATAATTAATTTAGGCTATTATAGTAAATGATCTAGAATGGCAATACAGATAAAATTAATTCTTGTTTCCCCCTAGTACCTGTATGCGATGTTTTGTTCTCTTGCACATTGTCTGGGAGATTATTAATTCCAGGTATGAAATCATTTATTGATGAATTTGTAGGGTGAAGTTTTTCTTTCAAATCAGGATCTTCCTTAATCAATGGATCTTGGGTAGAATCCTTATAATCATCAGGTTCAGTGGAAATCATAGCTATTATAATATGGATGGATTGATTTGAAATAAAATAGGAGTGACTTTCACTAAATAAATTTCTAAAACATATATACAATGCATGGCTTCTGTCTTTCTGACCTGCAAATCACTGCACTGGTTTGACAAATGTAGGTATTTTTCATTGAGCAGACATATTTTAATTTCAAAGTATTAATATTTCCCTAATTTTGGATTATGATGATAGAACATTGCTAGTGAAACATTCATAGTATTCATTTTCAAGTGACTATTTTCAACACCTAAACAAATGAAATGAATTAATATTCTTCCATAAACTGGTTCGTAAATTGTCTTCTTGTAAACCCTGAGGAATTGATGCTAAACCATCAGTTTAATTATCTATTCAACATAATTTTAAACATATTTTCTGGCTGTACTTTTATACAGATTATATGTTGAAATATCATATATTTATCTTTTTTTTCTTTTTTGAGAAAGACCACAAACATGGCAGAATAAGCTGGTTAAAATTATATCTTCTGAGAAATACCTGTCTGAGTTGTTTCCAATTCAGGCTTTCTCTCAATCTGAATAATTTCAGATTGAACATCATCCCTAGTTTTGTTCTCAGTGAGATCCTTTTTATTGTCCAGTCCTGGATGGATGTCATAAAATGGATTTTGTGTGGTTTCGTTGCCTTTGCCTTTCTCCTTGGAGACTACAGTTGCTGCAATAATTGATTTCAAAAGTTTTGTTTGCATATGCCACATTTGTTGAACCATATTCTAATACAAATTTAAATATAATTCCCTTGATTGCATATTACTTATTATTTACAACAATAGATTAAGTAATCTCTTTTCTAGTTCAGAAATATGAAAATGAATAAAAATTTCTTCACCTAATATCAACTAAAATTTCTTTGGAGAAATTCCCCAGAGAGAAAATCAATTCTGTGATTTTTTTTTCTAAATTTTATTTATGAATTTATCTATCGTCAATACAATATTATATTCTATACTAATGTACAAATACAATCTTTATGGATGAAACAAAACGTATCCCTATACAGCTAAGATTTATTGTCACATTACGTATTAATCACATATGATCAAATTTTATTAATAACAATTTACAATTCATTTGGAACAATAGTTAATGGCTTCATATTCTATTTAAAGCTATAGCACAATTCAACCAGAAAAATAATAGAATACAAATTTTTTAAAAAACATTGCTAATACCTAAATGTGAAATATTATTTTCATGCTTACTTGCAGTTGGATGAAGAATTCCAGGCAGCAATTGCTCTCTAGATGTGTTTGTGTGATATCTTTCTTCACTATTCTTTAAGTGTAATAATGAATCACGAGTCGGAACTTCAGAGTCAGTGCTAACACTGGAAACTACTGCTGTTACAAAGATGGCTGGGTCAGTTTTAAATACTTTTCGGAGCTACTTTTCCAGTTTCTCATTTACATAGTTATAAATAGAAAAAGAAAACCAAGAATATCTTAAAACTGTTTTAGTGGAGTAAAAATGTTTACATGCCATATGAAATAAGTTTTTTTTCTTCCTTCCATTCAATCATGTCCGATTCCTGAAACTGATTGAACAAGCCTCTGTGCTTTTCTTGACAAGGTTTTTCAGAAGTGTTTTGCCAAAGCCTGCTTCCTAGGGCTAAGAAAAAGTGACTGGCCCAAGGTTACCCTTCCGCCTTTGGGATTAATATGGGACTAGAAGTCAGAGTTTCCTGCTTTCTAGTCTGAAACCTTAATCACAAGATTAAACTGGCTTTCAGTGTGAAGCATTGTTGTCGCCATTTAATCATGTCCAGCTCTCAACCAAAGGGGTCTATTAGATCTATATCTACAGGACCTAATTCAGCTAGAAAAAATAGTGAAAAATAAGTGCATTTTCTTTTACAAAGAAAGAACAAATACTGCTGTGGAATAAGTCCCTTTTCTGCTAAAATTAAAAAGAGGATTATTATTTTGTACAGGTGGTCCTCAATTAATATCTGCCCTATTTAATGATTGTTTGAAATTATGACAGTGTTGAAAAACTAACTTTTTGATCTGTATTCATACCTACAATCATGGGATTGCTATCTGGGCAATTAATAACTGGCAGGCATTAACAATCATAACTGGCAGGCATTGAACAAAATCATTTGTTCCACAATTGCATGATTGCCATTTGAGCACTTCACAGCCAGTTTCTAACAAGCAGAGTCAACAGAGAAGCCAGAAGTAAAGACACAATTCAATCATGCGATGTCTCACTTAACCACAGGTGACCCACATAACAACTGCATTGCTTAGTGACTGAGTTGCTAGTCCCCTTGTGGTCATTAAACAAAGTATACTTATACAAGTACTTGGCAAAATATAATGGACCTTCAATAACAATAATAACAAAACTGAAAGTATTTCTATTTTCATCTGGGAAGCTGTTTCAGGTGATTTCCAGTTATGCATTTAAAATGTAGGCAAAGTATCCATCTATTCAGGCAAGCATTGACCACCTAATGCAGCCTCAACAGGTCATGAGAAATTTTTGTAGATCATCAGCTTCTATAATAATACTTGAATCTATGTTAAGACTATATTCGCACAACTTTCTTCTTAATTCTCTTCTGTCTATTTCACCTAGCTCTACCTACTGTATAAAAATTTCTGGGAAGCAGATCAGTATTATTAAAAAAGAAAATAACTTATCCAGAAGAATGAACATCAATTGTCACAGATAATTTCCAAAAGGAACTCAATTTTAGTAAATAGATTAAACATGGCCCACTTTCCCTAACTGCCAGAACCAAAATAAAGGAAATTTCAAATTTCCATTTGTTACTATAGCAGCTCCTTTCACGGAGCACATTTTAGAAGATGTCCACCTACAACAGTAGAACCATGGGTGCTGTTAATGGCCACACTGTTAGAAATAATATACACAGTAAATTTTATATTCAACAGTCATATTGCCAATACCTGACTGAGAAGATGCATTTTCATAATAGCTGTCCCTTGAAGTTACAAGTACTTTTAGGACATCACGCAGGATTTGTAGGATTGTCCTGTTTGCAACAGAACTTTGATTCCTTTGTGCAACTGTATCAACAGCTGATGGCTGATGTTGATGTTCTTCTTCATGTTCAATACTTCCATTGAAGAATGTAACTGTTGCAGTTATGGTAAATAAGGCAGGAATAAATTTTAACTATTTGTGTATTCAGTTGATGGTGTCTCAGATTCAAAGATTTGAGGTTGCTTTGACAAACAAATATGTATTTAGGCTTTCTGACTCAGTTTAAAAGGAGCATATACAAAAGTTTCCTTGCGTGTTAGATCTCTAATATCAACAAGTTATTAGGTGTCTTGGGTTCAGCATAGTTCACAAATTTCCTGCCAGTATTAAAGTAAGTAACCGCATGAAGTATAATTCCCCAGGTTATATGGAAACAGAACTAAGCCAAATGTTTTGCTTTTTCTATGAATCAAATTTAGGCATCCAGTAATTTCAGGAGGTTCAAATCACCTGAAATCCAAGATTTTACTTTAATAAAATTATATGCAGTATGCAATAACAAATCATTGTAAATGGGCATGAGTCATTGCTCTGCCAGACAGATGCAGCAGAGACCTCTAGTTTGTTCAGACAGTAAAAAGTCTATAAATTTCTATTCTTACATCTGAAACCTTTTATTACATCAAACCACTGGTTCATCTACCCTGTGACTCTCCATGTCAGATATCAAAGGAAGAGCCTTGTTACCTGGAATGAACCTTACTGCTCCTTATAAATTAGAACTGCAAATCTGTTCTAAGACGTTTGCAAATTACAGGTGAATTTACAGAGAAATAAAGAATATAGATTCTGTGAGAGTAATTCTGTTTGGAAATTGACTTCTTATCTCTAGTATATCTTAAGACATAATGGCTTTGCAAAGTAACTATATAAATAACTTTTCACATAATGTCTTTCTGGAGCGTCATTATTTAAATCTGTAAGCTGCTATCTAAATCAACTCTAAAATAATTGAGTGGGGGGTGGGGAAGCAAAACACAGTTCTTGTTTACAATTTACACCTTGTGTGGAAGAGTAAAATATTTTGTTTAGAAATTTGGATGAAAAAACAAATGCAGCTAATTTAAAGAAAAAGTTGGCCCTTTAATGGTAGTATTCATATTGTTACCTGGGTGATGAAAAGATTCTTTTTCCAGGATATTTTCTTTTTCTTCAGAAGGGAGAAATACTGGATGTAACACATCTGAAGTATTGATTGCGGGGGATACTGTTTCTTCAATTACCAGTTCAGAAGATGCACCTTCCAGTTGAGGCTGCTTTGAGTCTTCCTGCTTGAAGAAATCATCACTGGAGGACACAGCTGTTATGATGATGTTTTGAATCAATTCCATTATTGTATTTCCTGAACAACCCTCCAGATTATCTTGTTAAAATATATATATGGCTTGCACTTTCATTACGTGTGTTAGGCAGAGGAAGAGGAAAGTAGGTAAAATTTTGGAAAGTATTGTTGAATTCACAGGCCCCAAAATCATCACCACAATTTTCAGAAATGGTTGATTTTCCAGAGATGCACCAGACACCAGGAACAATAGTAGAAGGAATATAACAGCAGTAGAGGCAGAAAAGATGTGAGAGCAGCTTGCACCCTTATCTGATCTATCAAATGTGTCTGATAGATGCAAAAGGCTTTGTACCATCTGGATTCACAGTAGCAACTTAGTCCAAGAACATTCTCCTTTTTCTTCCTTTTCTTCTTTTATTTGGACATTTTCTTTCTTGAAATATTTTGGACACTCACTTCAGATAGTCCAGATTTATATTGTCAAGCCAAAGACTTATTTTGGATGGCATTCATTGCCAGGATGAAGTTCAGACAATTAAACTTATTCAGTTCTAAAGGTGCTGCTGTATAAATCCAAGGAAATTGAAGTAGAAACACTATGAAATATTGAAGCGAAAATACCAGATTTATCCTTCATTGTCAACTTATTAAATAATTTAGCAGAAAACATAATGTGTCACGCATTATGATCACCAAACGTAAGAGAAAAAGCTTTAGATAGTGAGAAAAATTGGAATTGATAACTCAAGAAAGAAAGCCCACAAAAAGCCCAGTGCAGTAAGAGAGATCTTCCCATCTTCAAGAGAAGATGTCAATACTTTTCATAAGAAATAAAGCTGCAACTTTACAATCAAGTTTGTCTATCAACATACATATACAATCTATTTCTCTTGTTCTAATGTTGGCAAAAGAATGCCTTTAGATAAAAAGCAATTGTTATTACCCAAATATTTGTTTGTAAAATGCTTTAAGCCACTGCTTCCAAAACATTTTCCTTTATTATACAAAACCACTTAGAAAAAGTCCTTTTTACCCAATGTAGGTAAAACACTCTAAGTCAACTGAGATTTCCCTATTGTGATTGGGAAATGGGTTTGCGGGTTGTTAACCCAAATAAAGTCTACTTTTACACATTTCTGAATAATTTACCCAGGTTTGGAAAGCACTGGTTTATGCAGTTCTCTTTAAATTAAGGAATACCTAGAAAGCAATCTCATGTTTTATTTCAACTTTCAAAAAGCAATAGATTGAAGCCAATTTTTAAATATCTGTTAGTAGTATCCTGTACAGAGTAATGCACCAATCTGGCATTTCAGTAACTTTCACAAAACTGTGGAGCCTGAAATAATTTTAAAGTGCTACTTGTGAGACTCTGGCTTCACCAAAGCTGCATAATATTTACATCTTCAATATCATGGTTTTGGTGGATAAAAGCAAATACTTTTGGAAAACGGCTCTATATGTTTGAGTCTATTTCCTATTTAAAGTAATCACAATGTATTACCTGCACACTCCAGTTAAAATTATCAATACTTCCAACTACTAACTACATTCTGAGTTTTGATATTGTGGAAAGAATAACCAACATAAATGAAAAATATGTTCAGTATCATGTTTAATTCCTCATACCGGTAGTGGTTGAATATTGTTCAACAATTCCAGGTAGGACATCCGCACTTGTGTCATTTGTTGAGTAACTGACTTCACTTTCCTTTCCAGAATGTACAGCAGGTAGCAATATATTGTGGGCTGATTCTTCTTGTTTGATATCTTTGCTGGAGTTCACAGCTGTTGTGACAATGGTTCAATTGACAATCGGTTGAATATTTGGAATCGCACTATCAACTAGCACTTCGGATTAAGTTATTTTAGAGAATAATGTAAATGTATATGTCAAGGCAAAGGTTTATAAGTACAGATCACACATGTACTTTCAGGCACTTGAAAAATTTGCATACGTGAGCCCCCAAGCATGACTGTCTCATCAGAAATGCACTATTTCTGGTACAGACAAATGAAATAATCAGATGTAAAAGAACCAGCAATATCCTCTCCCTTTGTTGAAAGCATTCACTGCGGGTGGTTTCTAGTTTGATGTCTTAACCACTACATCAAACTGGTTCTACATTATAGGAAATTAGGTTTGAATCAACAACGCTAAGCATCTAAGTGTAACACTAGCATTAAAAAAAGTTTCTGAACTTTGAATAGCTTCATGGCGCACAACATCTGTATAGGTATAGATTTTTTTTGGCATGGAACTACATAAGAGGAAAGTTTTCATCTGGCAAATAGTTTGCTACTATAGGAACAGAATCAATCATGTTGGGAAATGTAGAATAAAAAGAATAAAAGCTAACACCTTTTCAATATGTGATCATATTTTTTAAAATTCTTCATATAATGCTAATCTGCATTAACCATATAGTTCCTTCACCAACACCATCTGCTCCCCAACATTAGCATGGGTACAATAAAATAAATTAAAATAGAAAAAAGATAGCAAAAATGGTATTAATTGAACACACTTGTTAACTAACCAAAGTGGCTATTAACAAGAAAGAAATTTATTCAGATTTATGCGTAGAGAACATTGCAGCATCATAATATCCACCACCAAAACCAAAGCTAACTCTGCCAAAGAACATAGATATTTACCACTGTGACATTTAATTTTGGATTTTCCAAATGAATGCAAACATCAATGGAAAGCAGATAAGGCAGCTCAGAATTTGGCCCCTTCCCATTCAAAATAAGCACAGATTTTAGGCACAAACCTTGACAGCATTGCTGGGTTTCCATTTCCAGCATTAGCCAAGATAGACATTTTCCAATGCAAAAGCCAGTTATGCAAAACAGACCATGCAGAGAAATACAGCGCAAAAAATATCTGCTGGTTTCAACTGAAATTCTGCTATTATTTACTATTATCTATCTCAGATAAAATAATCTTTTGTAGATCAATACAAATACTATACTGCTGAAGATCTAAGTCTACATCTAAAATATCTTAATTATTTTCTATAATACAATGCACGATAGGGGTTAGTTCTTACTGGTATTTGACGTCTGAAGTTCCTTATCACCACTGTTGTCCCACTCAAGAACTGTTTCAGGATTTTTTTGCCCAGACCCTTCTTCTTCATCACCACCACCATCATCATCATCATCTTCAAAACTAGGATCTATTGATTTATTGATGTAAACTTATGGTAAGATTTTTATATATTTCATCCAGTTATCCATTTCTCTGTTGTCTATATCATTAATATGTTCTTGCTTCACTGATTGGAACAGTCAATAAGATTATCTAATTTCAGTTCCATTGCGCTGTGTGTGTGTGTGTGTGTGTGTGTGTGTGTGTATGCATGCAAAAAAAAAAAGTTAACTTTAAATGAATGATAGAATCTGGATTGTGCCCTGATTGTAATTTAATGGAGACAAAACACATTTTTATAGTAAACACATACAGAATCATTTTTACTTCAGCAACTGCAACATTTAAATGAGATACGAGGTACTTGAGAGACTGTTTCTAATTACAAACCTAATTCTAATCCTAACTCTTAAAAGAATCTCCCCCCATAAAATGGGGCGGGGAAGAGAGTTGTTTTGAAGAATGTAAATGGGACGTGAATAAATTTATTTGGAAAGCATGGAATAGAATGGAAACATTCTTATATATAGAAATGAGAGCACAATAGGAATTATATTACATTCTGAGTTGACTGAAGACAATATTCAGTGAACACACATTTCCCAGATTCACTGGGCTTGGTAAAATTATGCAAAATCACAGAGAAAGGAGTAAAATCTATGTACAGCCAAAGGGGAAAAAAATCCTGCAAAAAATCCAATCAGGAGAATGTACTAACAAGTTATTAAAAAGCCATGACTACATTAAATGCACTAATACAATAATATGGAATGTAATTTTATTCCAAATACTAAGAGGTGATTTAATTGAATTTTCTGAATGAGTTTGAATGAACAACTTTTTTACTTTTAAACTGAGATAGTAAAATTGGAATAGTCTTAGCAATCAAAGACTCCTTCTGGTACTACTATAAAAATTAATATTATGTATATTTTTTAAGATTACATAGTTGTCCTAAAGCTTATGCTACCTAAAAATCCTTAAAAATCAGTATTGAATAGGAGATACAAAAGGAGTTAACCGATGCTGAATTGACATGTTAACTGTGGAAATATCTGGCTGAAAACTAGGTAAATGAGTTTGCAATATTTTTATTAAGTAAACTAACAATGCCTGATTGAACTGCAGAAAGGAATATTACAGACTTTGCAGTTCATTTCAAGTAATCACCAACCTGGCATTTCCACTTCAACTACATGTTTTGACTTAATTATCAAAATACGCACAGCCTATACATACATGTCAGAACAAAGTTACATTAAGTCATGGAAAGAAGATCAGAAAAATGATGTTCATAATAATATAAATTAAAAATTATCTTCCTCAAAACTGTAAGTTATTTCCTTTTTTCTTTATTTATATGCTGGTGCCTTTATTTATTCTTACACTTTATTTCAATGAGTATCCATGCTGTATATCAGTTATGAATGATACAACTTAAGAGGCACAACTGTAATTTGGTTTTTCTGAGTACATAGGACAATATGAAAAGCAAGCACTGTTCATCTTTGGCATCCTGTTCATGTATTTTGCAACCAGGTATTCATATTAGAGTATAAAAAGGCTCACTTGTAGCCAACTTTCTCTTGCTTAAAGCCCCCATGTTGACTTTTAAAATATGTATTTCAGTTCTTTTCTGGTGTGTAGGTCTTTATAACATTTATATGGCTGCTTAACTCAAGCAAAATCAACCCAAGCAGCATACAAATAATCAACTATAAGTACAATTCACCACCACCACCAAAACCTCTTCACAATACACTGAAAGTCAACTAAAATCATAAAATGGCAACCAGATTAAAATATACTATAACTCTACAATTAGGACATTCAGATTCAAAGGCCTGGGAAAGAAGTCAGAACTTAACTGTGTGTCTAAAGACAATTTTATATCAGGGAGAAAATATGTACAAACTGTTCTTTCTGTGAAGATAGAATAGTTCAGGAAAATGTCCATTTCTTCCTCCAGATAATGCTGATCCAGCTAATCTGGGAATAGCCTGGTAATTTTTCCAAAGTGAATCTTTCTGAAAAGGGTTTTATCCTGCTGGACCATATGCAGAGCATGATCATACTCCCCATATTTAACAATATGGTTTGAAGGAACCATATTGAATAGAGTAAAAAGGAAATCAAAATGACAACTTTCTGGATTCGAAGGAGAATTAAAACGGTAAATATTTGGCAAGAAAATAACTTTATGTATCAAGCTCAGGAATATACGACTATGGAGGTATAACTGGAACCTCAGCATGACTATGGGAAATTTATGACAAAATAAATGGAGAGAGGCACCATTCAGGATTTTAGAAATATTTTGTTCTTCTCCAATTACACAGCCCAGTTTAAATCCATTAAGGAACCAGCTCATATGACTTTTCTTTGACATGTTGTCAAGCTTTTTTCCCCTTTAAATTGTAACTATTACAGAAATGGGCTGCTTTGAAATAGTAATGATTTACAAGGCACTTAGATAAACAATATTGGTACAGAAAATGAGGATTTTGACTTACAGTACATATTAAAAAGAAAATGCTTGCAGGTCTTATCTGAATGTAAATTATGGGACACATTTTATTTTTAAAAGTAAACTGAAAGGAAGATTTAAATTTGTCTAAAACAATTAACTGTTTAGTAATTGGCTTTGTTTATTAACAAGCAATGCCCTGCACTATAATTTTAGTTGAAGCAAGCATATGTCTTTCCATATTATATGTACAAGAGATCCATTAGCTTTTCTACATGTCAGCACATAGATTAATTCCTAAAATAGCATGCCCTTAAAGCATACTTAAAGTAGTGTGCTCTTAAAGCAACAGTTTCACGTAAGTCCAAACAACAGATTTCTACATGACATAAGTAGTTACTTGGCTATTACAGTTCATGTTTTTAATGCACCAATACCAGAACTATTCAAACAGCACTCATGAAAAATATATGCAACAATTTTTTTCCAGGGAAGCTAAACTTTTTGCCAGAAATTTTGAAAAAAAGGATAGGCAGAGACTATGATTTACTAAAATATTACAAGAGTTTACCCTCACTGGAGGTTGCATTCTGCATTCCTTGATGTTCTTCAGGTGGCCACCATAATGGAAAATCTTCAGTGATTTGCTGATCTTGACTAGAATTTCCATGATGCTTTCCATGATTTGAATTTTCTTCAGCTGTAATGATGGCAGAATAACTATAGTGTTGAATATGTGTTGTATCTTCGATCAATAGAACTTCCTCGTAGAGGATGATAAAGGGTCACTTCCCATGTTCTTCTGTTGTTGGTTTTCAAATAATATACTCATATTTATTTTATTTTGGGAGTACCCTAAGTCAATGTGAATTATACACTAACAACAAAAACATTATGAACACAAAATAAAGATGTGGGGGTTGGAAAGGGAATCCGAGTAATAAAGGTAGTGTCACAACCAGAAAATACCAGAAAACTTCTGAAGCACTCCAAGAAAAAAAAATATTACTGATAGTAGTAGAAAGTTGAGCTGTGTTATCTTTAAATCCAGATGTTTTGCTTCTCAAACAAATCTAGTTTCATTATGGTTATATTAAAGGATGATAAGAATTTGTATTTCTATTGTTAGTTCGGAAATAAATTGGGATACCCAGCATTCTTGAACTGAAGCTCCTTAATTTGCTGCAATGGGATTTTCAAATAGGAAGTTAGTTCAAGGATCACATTTCTAGTTATTTTTGTTCAAATGTCAAGTTTCAGTCTTTCCTTGTGGCAATGCAGAGATAGAGAACAGTATTGTAATTTCCACCATTGTAGAATACAAAGAAGTACATCTAAAGAGATAATTCTCAATGATAAAAGAGAAAAGAATAACAATACAAAGAACAGAAGCTCTCAAGCAGATGAAGAAGAAGAACCCATTGAAGTAAAGAGTAGAAGTGATTATGGTTAAGAAATATATGCTGAAATTCCATCACATATTGCACACACAAGTGTAGCTTGTTTTTATACATAGTCTAAGAATGGAAACACTTAGCTCTCAGTTTTGAGTTTCCAAACAAAACCAGGAATGAAACTTATTTGGTATAGGGATTGAACTGTAAAACATTTTTCTGGATTGCCTATTACTCAATGCAATTTTCATTATCTGCCAGTCAATCACATAATCTGAAGTACATACAATCATAATTGTACGCAGTTGTTTTAGAACTGTAACTTTTATCTGTTCAATATATAATATACATATATTGTATTTATGTGGAAATATCAAAGCTAAAGTTCAAGTATATTCACTTCCTAAAAAGCAACATCAATGTAGCAGTATTAATGTAACCAAAGTTCCCTCCCCAAACCAAAGTTTCTTGTGTAAAATGCTTTATATGATACAAACAAATTTTGCATGAATATACATTCTGTGCACCACAATAGAATATTCAGTGCAATTATAATTTATAGCTAACAAAAAGTTAGTTGCAAATTAGAAAACTTAAACCAGGGAAATTCCATCATATCACCCATGCACTCACCCAAATGCAGAAAAACACATACAAGCTATTGAGAGATGCTTTTGACAGGATGAATCATCTGAGAGGAAGGAACCCAGAGTATAATATTGCAACCGACACAGATCAATAGGATTACATTAATCCTTGATCTAGGCACAGAGCAGAAGACTACACAAAAATCATTCCCATTCACAACCACCACCAGCAATGTTTGGAATAATTTGAAATAATAAGTGTTCTGTCAATTCTATCTTAATGTTATTTACCACACAACGTAGAAAAGCACAGAGACAAAATATTTTTATAGGTTTTGAATCATATAGCTGCAATAATTTAGCATAAAAAATTCTTTATCCCTGGATATTTGAGAAATCAGCTTTTCCATGAATTCAAGGAATGGTTCCAGATTTAAAAACAAAACAAAATAAAACACTAGTTTAAATGGCTTTATTGACCAGAACTTTGATGCCTGTTTCCAACTTACCTTTTCATGAATTGATGAAAATTGGCTTCTGAGTTTGCCAACTTTCACCAAAAATAAGTTTATGCTTCTAATTTCTGAAAATTCTTGAAACAAAAAAGCTGCATTCAAAGTAAGCATTGCCAAAAGCAAATCCTGAAAATTGGCAATTGCAGGTAAATATCCAAAGTAATAACAACGGTTTTCATTATGAATGCAGGATCTCTGAAAAAAATGAATGCTATTGCATAAATTAAACCATCTTTCTCTACAGAGAAAAGACCATTGCACATTGCTGCTAAATATGTTTCAAAATAGAAAAAAGATGCACACTTATGAATAATTAGATACATATATTGGACAGAGTGACCACTATCTTGGAAGGAAAAAAAATCTATGAAAAGTTTTTCTAATGGGTAGATCTCCACTAGATAATCTTGTGCCTATTTCTATGTTTTTAAACATCAGGAATTGGGGGGAGGGAATCATTAGGAAATTGGAGATTATTGATCAATCAGTTCTATGAAGACAATGAAAACAAGTTTATATTCATATCACCTTGAGAATATCTTCCATTAGTTAGGCTGTTGTATAACTCACAACTTCTTTAAGAAATCTAAAATCAATGCTGAGAAAACAAACTGTTGCAATACCAAAGTCATGTTAATAGTTAGTATGTATGTAAAATGATAAATAAGAAAGAAATGATCCATTAGATTAGAACAATTCATATAAAACTGTTATTTGGATTAATATGAAATTCTCTTTGGCTCCACTTCCGAGAATAGCAATAGCACTTGGCAGAAAAATATAAAAACACTCAATATATGAAGAAATGCAAGGTGAAATCAACTGCAAGATGAAATCCCATGACAAAGCTGGATGACAAAATCTCAAACTGAAGTTCTTCCTCTAAATATGAAATGTTATCTTAACCAAGTAAATACTTTCTTTGATTTTGTATACATAGTCATAAAACAAAAAGTCATAAAGGGTTTCAATGAGCATTTTAGATGAAGGATCCACAATGACATCTTTCCAACATAATTGTTAGAAATACTAAGAAAAAAATCCAATTACTTCTTCCAAGAAGACTTACACAAAGGATATGTCTGCATATTTATATCAGGTCCAACCTCAAAGACAACAAATCCAGTTGAGTCCAATCTTTTATTTGTTTACACCTAATGGGCAGAATCTTACCTACTGACACTCTAACCCTCTACAATAATAATATACACTGACAGATTCTACAGTGTGGCTATCCTAAGTCTCTTCCCTCTCTCCCCCTACACCTGGGACCACAGTCTGTTAATTTGGGCTTTTCTCTGAAAGGAACTGCTTTCTCCCTGGGAAAGCTCTGTGCTACCAAGACTCCTTTCCACTGCTTCTCCAGGTACACATTCCATCACAATTTAACAGGTTTTTGGCGGGATGGATATTGCCAGAAATTTTAATTTTAGTCACAGACTGTAGGCACTCTACTGGATAGAAATTTTAATTTTAGTCACAGACTGTAGGCACTCTACTGGATAAATATATGCATTCAGAAATATTTCATAGAGCAAACCCAGGCACAAATGGAGCCTATCACTAGAGCATATAAAATTATCTGATCTGCCCTTATCCATGATCCTCATTTTTGAAGCAAATACCTAATGGCTCTACAACAGAGATATCAAATCCTATGAGCTCATTAATATAGCATACCATCGGAGGCAATTACACAGTATAAAAACTGGATATACTAAACCTAAATGCTCCTGTCATATGCTAGAATGTTTATTTCTTGTTATTCAAGATACTCTTTACTTTAGAAGATACAAGAGCTTAAATGTATGATTCGAAAACAGAGGAATATGAATGAATATAGTCTCCATATATAGACTATATAGTCAATGTCAAAAGAATGAAGAAATACATTGTCATGGTTAAAACCAAGTTACAACAAATACTACAATTACTGCACTTACTAGGATCCTGGGGATTTTGATCTTCAGGATTTCCTGGATGCAGATAATGGTGGTCTTCTCTTTCATATGCTGGTGTAAATGTTGTGGTATCCTCCTCTGTATCATAAAATATGGATGAGCTGTACTCTTTTCACTTAGTGAGCAACCATCAATACAATTTTCATTCCTAAGTCCTATGACTGTGTTTTGAATTCATGATTTTGGGGGGGGGGGGGACAAAATATTGTATGGCATTTTCTCTTAGCGTAAATGATATTTTAGTTAGAAAAAAAGCTTGTACTATATACTTTATGTGGACTACCAGGCACAATTATTATATGTACTTTTACTAATGTGTTATTCAATTACGGTAGATACAGTTTCCCTAACACTTGAAAGAAAGTCTCGTTTTATTTTTCCAACAATAAATGTTGCACTTCCAAGTTTCAGAAATCCTAATGAAAGTCAGGACTGATCAGCAAGAATCCTACTGGAGCCACATTTTCTCTTAAGCCCTTCGTTTTATTAGGTCTATATATATTATAGGGCTAACAATAACAGCTATAAAAATAAATAGGTAATACTCAGAAGAAGTTTCTTTTTATACTGGGTGAAGTGATGGCACAGAAAAAGTCACACGGATAATGAAAATATTTTTTGGCTGTTTTATTGTGTTTTAGTTTGAGGTAGGATACCTAGAGAAAATCATATATACTGCACTGTATTGTAAACTCCAAATAGGCCTACAGTAGCATGTTTTATTTGCCACTAGTCTGGGTGGGGAGAACTCTGAATTAGTAAAAATAGATTCAAGAGATCCAGCTAGGGGGCAACATCATTTAACATCTTAATTTAGAGTCAAGTTCAAGTGTGTCTTCAGGCTACAATACCTTCCAAAAAACTGAAAGTTAAGAGATATTTCCCCCTTATTCCTTTGGAAGATAGATATGAGGCAACCATCATTACATAATTGTCATATGGTTGTGTTTTTACAACTAGCAGTCAATGAAATAAACTAATAATGTGTGATTTTATTGTAAAGAATCATTTAATTTTCATTATTACAGTAAGAATCTTTGTTGTCAAACAGCAAAATTATCAAAAAAAAATCCTGAGGATTAGTTAATGGCAAGGTCTCTGAAATTTGAAAAAACATGGGTGACTGCTAAGAGGAGAAAGAATTGTTGAAAATCCTTGTTTTACTGATAAATGCTTCTGCTAGCAAAAAGAACCAACTATTGGCAAAGCAATATTAATTAGATACAATTTTGTGTGCTCTTTAGTGATGTCTTTTTCTGTAACATATCATTAAAAATATTTTATAGGTAGCATGGGAGATAAAATGGAGGAAATAAATACCGTATTTTTCAGTGCATAAGGCACACCCACTCCCAAAGTGGGTGAAACTGTCTGTGAGTCTTATACAACAAATTTTGCAGAGGACCCATCCACCCACCCGCCCCGACCCTTCAGCCTCCGCCTCCCAGCAATTTGCCTCCTTGCAACAAATAGCCTGGTCAGCTTCAGCACAGCCTGATTAGCACAAGCAGCTGATTGTCAGCTGGATTGGCCTCCCAACGGTCAGCTGTTTCAAGCTGCAGGGATCGTCATTGCCTATTTCCGCCTCTGCGTGCCCCATTTTTGACCTCCGCATCCTGTTTCGGCCTCCGTACCCCATTTTCTGCCTCCACACACCACATTTTTTGCCCATTCTGATCCCCATCGCCTGGAACGGGCCGAAATTGTTGTAACTTCAAATAATCACTAAATGAACTGTTGTAAGTTTGAAGTTTCCAATGCAAAAGTTTCCAATGCAAAAGTTTCCCCAATCTACTTCAGCTCCTAGAAGCCTCAGAAATGTTGATGCTTGCTGAGCAATTCTGAGAACTGAAGTCCACTCATCTGGAGATCACCTAAGTTGAGAAGGTCTACACAATTTCTAATGGATATCTGTGACCTTTCCAAGGTACTATTTAAATGTCATTCTGTAGAAGACTGATCAATGCAAATACCTGGTGTGAAGTCACTATGATCCACAGTTCCTCTGCCAATTGCAGAACCACTGCCCACACTGGTGTCATCTTCAGTAACTGGTGGGCTTTCTGTAACCTTCTTTCCTTCAAAATACCGTGATCCATCAGCATTGAAAATTTCTGAATGAAAAAGGATATACAGTATTAAATAGTACCCTGTTGACTGAAGCTAGACAAATGGTGCAGGAAATAGTTACATAGTACAATGTGAAAACTTATTAAAATCCTTACTCAAACATAAACAATATGCAAATGTTTGCTCAGTTTAGATTCTGACTGAATAATATGAACCTAAGTGGTAGAAGGCTTCAACTTTTAAGTTCCTCTCTCCTCCTTTGATATGATCAAAATCAGAATGTGTCTTTTTCTGGGGTAATTACATGTGACATTCTGACTAAATCTACACAATTGTTCATTTATATAAGGTACTTCAAAAATATAAAATTTGGTCCTAGCTTGCTTCAATGAGCCATAATTTTGATTAAGAGTGAACAGTATTTCAGGGATCACAATTCTGCTTCCTAAACTTTGGGATGGAGGCTGCAGGAATCAATCTAGAAATGTGTCAACATGAGAATAAAAGATCAATCCAATTTTCAATACATTTGGGAAAGTTTTATAAGATTCTGCTAATTAAGAAGGATCCCTCCCCCACAACAGGGTAAATTCTTTTGGCTACTATTATGAAATAATTCCTTAATAAACCATTATCTCTGTCATACAATAATGACTATGCACTTCGCATGCATATTTACAAGAACTACTTCTTTTTTATGAAAAGTGGAACGTAATATATTTTGTGTAAGTCACACAAAATGGTATTCCCTACCAGAAAAAGTATACCAATAAAATAACACAAAACAACATTCCACAAAGCACTATCCACAAAACACTCTGGAATGTTTGACTTTTGTGAGACTTGCAAAGTTGTTGGATTAGAAAAGAAGTCTATTCAATACCTTTTGAGCATCGCTTGCTGAATTTACAATCCTACTCTATGCAGAATATCTGCAACATCACTATCTTTGTTAAATTCTCACAAAAGACTCCCAGAAAAAAATGTATCTCATGGTTTTTTTTTAAATTTTGCAACTGTTTCCTGATTATAAATTAGTCTAAATAGACTATGTTATCACTTGAAGCCAGCTAAGTCTCATTCCAAGTTTAGTGACCATTCCCCACTGTTCATTCGGCTTCACCAGGGGAAGGCTTTATATGTTAAAAAAAAATGAAATTCAATCCTTACCAATACTGCTGTTATTATTAGGCAAAGCAGAATATAACTTTTTCACTGGCTCGCAAGCAACATCTCTTGATTCTAAGAATGGGAGAAAAAATGGGAAACAAAAAAAAAATCAACATTAAACTGGCTAACTTTTGTAAAAAGAAACAAAAGGTGGTGAAGGTCTCCAGGACTACAAACATGTGGGAAACACTATGTGTTCCAGTTGTGGGATTCAAAATTTTTTACTACCGGTTCTGTGGGCGTGACTTGGTGGACGTGGCCATGTGACTGGATGGGTGTGGCTTTTTTTTTTGCTTTTTTGCCTCCCCCACCCATTTTTGGGAGCTTCTTAGCCTCAGAGGAGCCTCCGGGGGGCATTTTTGCTTCCCTAAATCTCTTCTAAGGCTCAGGAAGGAAAAAAAACAGAGCATGGGAGGGGTGCGCAGCACCCCTCCAAGCTCTGTTTTGGAAGCTTCCTAGCCTCAGAGGAGTCTCGGGGGGGGTTGCTCCCCTAAGGCTCCTCTGGGGCTCAGGAAGGAAAAAAACAGAGCATGGGAGAAGCACACAGCACCCCTTCAAGCTCCATTTTGGAAGCTTCCTAGCCTCAGAGGAGCCTCTGGGGTGGGGGCATTTTTGCTCCCCTAAGGCTCCTCTGGGGTCTGGAAGGAAAAAATGGAGGGGGGGCTGTGCTCCTCCCTCCATTTTTTGCCTTCCTGGGCTTCAGCAAGGGGAATCCCGGCACAGCTGATCTATGCACAGCTGATTGTCAGGAGGGGAAAAAAAAGAAATACCTTAAGACGAATGTCAGGCTGGCAGGTAAGCAAGCATCGAGCGGGAGGGGGACCATATTGGGGGCGTGGCCAGCCAGAACTTACTAACGATTCGGCCACCCACGCCAAATTCTTGCTACCTATCCACCCAATCCAGTGCGAACCGGCTGAATACCACCACTGATGTGTTTTCTTTAATTATATATGGATATGGATATGTGTGTGTGTGTGTGAGAGAGAGAGAGAGATACATTGGACTTTTACTTTTAGAGACAACAATGACAGAATCACCTTCCCTAACTCCACATAAACACCAAATAAAGTTCATGTTTTGGAACAAAAGCAGCATATGGGAGATGAATCTGTATTACACCTGTTACTTACATCTCCATAGTCTTTCTCCTCTGCAAACTTCTGCTATCAAAAGTCTGCAACAGGACTGAAACAGCATGTGGGAAAACAAGCCAGCTTCAGAGTCAAGAGTTCTGCAGACTTCAATACCATATTCTATTTTAACTCTTGTTTTTGCTTGCTGAAGACCATAATACTAAGTGTGCTATGAAACAGCTATCAGATCACAATGTACATTTTGTTGAATTTGTTGAATTTCATGGATCATGAAGTATGCTGACCAGGAGCAAATGGTTTTTTCATACCCATTGTTCTCTCCTATCTTTATTCTATTGTGCTTCTGTGTCAAAAAGACAATTTTCCCAGCAGTAGAAAATATGTGACCAACCCAAAACACACCTGATGAATTGAAGCAATATGTATCGTATCGGTCAGAAATATTTGAGGAAAGTACATAAATTCCTGTGTTGTTTGCTGCACAGAGATAATAAGGAGTATGCCGGGGAAGTACGATTTTGTCTTCTATATAACCATATCTAGAAAAAAAAGGAAAAACACCATTAAGTTAATGTAAGGAATTATATAGCCAACAATTGGTAAGTTCTATTGGTAATTGGTAGTTCATTTGCTAATGTATTTGTTCCATACTCATTCATTCATTCATTCATTCATTCATTCATTTTATTTTTATACTGCCACAACTATATGGCTTAAAGCACTACAGAAATGTGGCAACATAAATTATGACAAAGTATAACTCTCAGTGATACAGAAAATGTAAAATGCAGGGAATTCTATTGAATGTTATATAAAATTAATACAGAACAGAATACAACAATAAGAATAAGAAAAACAAAACTTAAAGAAATGGAGAGCATATTATCATTCCCATGCTGTGATCTAACTAATTCAAAATAGGTCCTAAAGTATTCTACTTTAAGTAATCTGAAAGATCAACAAGATTGGGGCAAGTCTTTCACAACAATTTACTCCACTGATTTTCCTTAAATTTAAGCATAGAAGTCCAAATTAGTACTGAGAAAATCTGCAAAAATGAAGCAGCCATCCTCAAAGCACCGAAACAGTTACCCTTATTGAAGGCATCCAAGGTTGCCTTGAGACTTTTCCCTGATTATTTCTGCAAGGATAATAATCATAATCATAATTTAAATTACACATGTTTAATAAATAATAAACAAATGCATCTAGTATACATGCATGAACATTTTGTTCAGCAAAAAAGTCTCAGTGGAATTGGACAACTTTTTATATTCATTATGTGAAGAAAAACATTCTGTTCACGCATTCAGGAAAGGATAAGTATACTCTTCTGCTATGAAACAATACACTATCTCTTCTTATACAAAGAGATATTATTAGGCAGCTTTAGGAAGCTTTATGTCTTTCAGCTGTAGGATTCCATGAATCCAGAACCCGTCTTCCCTGATGCAGGAGGAGAAAGAACCAGGTTCTAGTTTATCTGCTGAGTGAGAAAAAACTCACGCCTCTCTAAACATTGTGATTTTGTGATAAAAATGCTGATACGCAAGAACAATGTATCCATGGAAGGCAAGTAAAAGATGTAATATCCTTCTTGTTATTCTCTATTGAATATAAGCATCTATGGAATCTCATAAGTCAAGCAGAAATATTAATCTTACATGCAGTTAAATACATGTATAATTAAGTAATACCTTATAGTCATCTTTCCAACCTCATATTAAAATTTCCATACTAATAGTGGATTTTATTCACACAGTTTTCATATTCATTTTCTTTTCCATTTATGTACTTTAAATATGACAAAGGCTATAATCCTAGCAACATTTACATGGGAATAAGTCTCAATGAATTCTGGACACATGTAGAATCACAATGTATTGTTTTCTAATTTCAAAGTGTTATGATGATGTACAGACCACTACTCTTTCTGTTTTTGTTACAGAATTAAGCAAGGAGTCATAATTGAAAGGGATGTTTTTTTCATGCCCAGTGGAGCTAAATAACAACCAAGTGAGCAGTACATGCAAAAACATTCTTTTAATATGGGCAGGTTGATACAGGTAAACTAATCTGATTCCAAAAGATAAAGGGCATTTATAATGAAAACAGATTTCAATTAAACTTGGAAATACAGTGCCTATTGATGAATAAACCAACATGTTTGTATGCTGGTAGTGGGGAAAAAGTTAATGAGTGCTCACATGAAGATATTCTTATACATTTGGCTAAACACATAAACACATACATATCTTACAACAGTACTGAAAAAAGTGATTTATGACAATTTTTCACAGTTACAACTCTTGTATCATCCCCAAGATTATGGGATCAAAATTCAGATGCTTCACAATTGGTTCATACTTATGAAGTCATGTGATCACCTTTTGCAATCTTTTGACAAGCAAAGTCAAAGGGGAAGCCAGATTACTAACTTATCAACTGTGATTCACTTAACAACAGTGGCAAGAAAGCAATAGCACTTAGACTTATATACAGCTTCACAGTGGATCCTCATTTTACCGACCTCAGAAGGATGGAAGCTGAGTCAACCTTGAGCCCATCAGAATTGAACTCCTGGAGTGAGCAGTGAGTTAGCCTACAGTACTGCATTCTAACCACTGCACCACCACAGCTCTTAGGTCGTAAAATGGAGCAAAACTCACTTAACCAATGTTTCACTTAACATCGAACATTTGGGGCTCAATTGTGGTCTTAAGTCAAGGACTAACTGTACAGGTAGAAGCCCCATCAAGTTAGGGAAGGAACTGGCTGCTCAACTTTTGTCTTGACTTATGGATAGGGTATTCTTTTTTAATCTGATGTGTTCAGGGTTGGGAGGTCAAAAACTTTGCACACATATTGACCAAACCTAGGACTTTATGCAAATCCAGCATATACTGGCAACTTTTTAAAGCTTTGTTTAAAAAAAAATCAGAGAAATGTATAGTAGGTTATTACATCCCAACAGAAACACCTACGTTACATTGGTTCATTATATCAAATTATATCAAATCTTCACATGACATGTACCATGTATGAAAGTTTTCTGAAAAGCTTTGATGCTGAAATGCTAATTTCCTACTTTCATTATACTCCTGCATTCATTTAACCTTACAGTATTTTCATAGCTCAAAAGAAAACAAATTATATGTAGGAGGGAGCTTCTCTATTCAATATATAAATGTATATTTTGAGTTGGAAAACAGTGAATCATTACCCAAGACTGAATGCTGAGCATGCATTTAAAAATATTGGTTTTTTGCATATTATTTTGATTCCTTTTGAAAATGGAACAATGATTGATATAAGTCAGGCCAAAGGTCAAATGTTTTCTGACATACTGATAATAATGGACATACTGGTTTTATTTATTTTTTTCAGTGGAATTAAGTATTTTTGAATAACTGCATTAACAGCAACTTGCTAATCAAACTACTTTTTATGCTAATAAGGGTAATTACCTTACACACCACTAGATTTGTATTTATTATTACTACTTTGAAAGTACTCTCATACAAGTCTGAACAACGCATGAAATTATAGTTTAAAAATTCAGAAGCAATTGCTCGGCAACTTTCCATCAGAACATGGGGTAAGAATATTTTCTACATTATATCATTTCTCTATCATCGTTAGAGAGATGAATGATTAGAATACACCAATGGATTTAGGCATACCTTATGCTATAATTTTACTCCAGCAATTGCCAAATGTTACTAATGCGCAGTAATCTTTACAGGGTTGATATTGCTAGACCAGTGTTCAACCTGCCCTCTGGCATAGATATCTATCCAGGTGGGCAGGAAGATACAGAAATATTTGCAAGGCTGATGATGAAAGCTATTACAGCACAATGACTAATATTGTACTTAGCCGTAGAAGCTGGGAAGTTTCAGGCTCAAACCTTGACCTGGGTGGCCTTAAGAGAAGCCACTATTCTCTTAGCCTCCACAATTCAGCCGAGATAATTATATCAATCTATTTTGCAGGCTTGCACTAATAATTATTTTAGTAATGACTTCAAACATGTGCTTTAAACATGCTGCTCTTTAGTTCGAAGTTTGTGAATACCTCAAATTAGTGACAGGGTTGAAGGAGAGAAAGATCTTGAGGAGTCTCATCATTTTATTTTTGTAAAAAAGAAAAACTAGATAGACAAAGTTGAAACTACAAAAAAGACCAGCACAAGGAAGAGACAGAAAAACAACATAAGGTCCAAAATCAGTTGTTAAAAAGAGTATAATAATTACGCAGAACCATCTGACTGCTAAATTTTCCATATGTAAATCTTCCAAGAGAAACTGCAGGTCCATAGTTAAAAATAGATAATACTTCAGGCTATGTTTAACTTTAAAAAGTTAGATCCCGATTGTGAACGTTTTCAAAAAGTAAGTTGGCCTGAAGAACTATATGTGTGTTATAACAGTTAATGGTTAAACTCAATTCAAGAAGAGAAAGCACCAAGGAAAATTAGAAAAAATAAATATATTGCACATTTGGGGAGAAAAACGGAACAAGCTGCAAAGGATAGGTAAGGGAAACAACAGGTGGAAAAAATATCTGTATCTATTCTTTGACAATACATCCGTGTCCATTGTATATTTGGAAAGGTAACCTACCTGCAAGTTTCAAAACCGAGGGTAAAGGCTTCTTTCATTTGTTCAAATGTTGGGATGGTACTATTAAGTGCTTCGCAAAGCTGAACAGCCTCTTCTCTCGTAAGACTGTAGCGTTGATTCTTCTCTACATGGAAAACACCTGCATATCTACAACTTATATTCAAATCTGTACATTGGGGGGGGAACAGGAAGAAAAGAGAAGTCATGATAAAGATAGCAAAAAGCATTGCAACAAACATTTTCCGAAATGGCTGCTTCAGAACTATTATTAAATTTCTATTTTATTTCAATAAAAATAAATTAATCATTTATTATTAAATCCTTGAGGTAACCGGTTTTAACCAATTCCACATATCAGAAAAAAAGCAACTGCTCTGACCTGGCATTTATTTATTTTTTAATAATAAAAGTCTCAATTTTACACAATGTAATTTATCTCTGCCACAAGGTGCATTTCAATGCACAAAAGTGTCTTAGAAATGATCCATGTCATTAAAAAAAATTCCATGTCTTCCACTAAGGCTATCAACCCATTTCATTTGTGTCCCTCTTTATATGTATCTTCTAAAATAATTCCCATTAGCATAAGCCTTCTATCCGGACTAGTTCTGCTTTAAACTCATTAATGCATTTTAACCAAGGCTCTTTTCTAATGAACAAAACAAGCAAGCTGAATTAAACTACACTTGAATTGCAACATTGGAACAAATAATGACTTGCTGACAATGTAACCAGAGAAACAGAAATTTCTATTTATGGAATAAAGGATCAGGCTGTGGTCAAAATATTGAACATTCCACTGGTTGGAAATTACAGATTTCTATTTCTTTTGCCCGTATATGAATTTAGAATTTTATAGAGATTTTAGGCATAAACCAATCATAGTATGTGATAGAAATAGATGTCCAACAGTGATTCTACATATCACTGCTATATAATAAAATTACAACGTGTCAAGTATGTCATGTCACTCCAACAAAAACAGCTTCAAACTGGGCCCCAACAAGTATACACACAAGACAGGCACCTTCACATGTTTTTCTTCCACTGTGAAATATGTCATTATCAACTGGAGATTCTACACAGAAGAAACAGGACAAACTTTTCACAAAAGAATTAATAGACATGTTTGACATCAGCACTAAAAAATAAGGACAAAGTCATATCAGAGTATTTCAATTTTTGTCAATACTTCCATAGCAGACCTCAAGGCCACTGTTTTGAAAAAATCAGAAAGCTATTCAGCAAGAAAACTGTTGCACTCACATACCGTATTTGCCGGCGTATAAGACGACTGGGCGTATAAGACGAGCCCCCAACATTTCCACTCAAAATATAGAGTTTGTTATATACTCGCCGTATAAGACGACCCCCCACTTGGAGCATGTTTTTCAGGGCAAAAAGTCATACGCCGGCAAATACGGTAAGTTGTAACACTTGGGGTATTCTGGATATAATTCTTGATTGACACCCCGCCCCTTTCCCCCAAACTTACAAAGCCACCAAAATGCTTTAGAGAGGCAGCTTCGCCTTTCTCAGACTGGCACTCAATTCCTCTCCCTTTCTTTGTGACACCGTTGAGCGATCTGCTTTTTCAGGGAAAATAAATAAATAAAAATAAAACTGACGAAAAACAGTCGAGTTGTTTCTTAATATCTTTCCACCTCCCCAACCAATTTGTCTCCAAGGGTGCACCACACTGATTGCGACATTAATTATTTCAGAGAGAGGGGTGGGGGAGGGAGAAATCTTTGCTTCCTACTGTGGCTTTTTCCTGCGCATCGTTTTTCCCTTGGCTTTGTGGTTGTTACTTCTTACAGGAGGGATAATGAAATACCCACGCTGGGAGAAAGCGGAAAGGATGTCTATTTTCCTGCTCACTAACTTTCCAGAAAGCGTCGAGTTCCTACCCGAGACTTGCCAAAAGTCCAGTTCATTCATTTGCTACCTTTCTCCAATGAGATCCAGATCTGTTTCCACAACGCGCTTAGGATCTTATCTTATTATATTATTATTATCTTATTAGCCTTGCTCGGTCCGTCCAAGAGAGAAGAAGGCAGACGGTTTTGCGCTCAGGGAGAAAGGAAAAGAGCCTCTCGCTCACACTGCACACTGCCCCCCTCCACCCCAGCAACGCTTAGGAAAAGAGTTACACAAGCATCCTTTCCAGAAGTGAATCGGGGGTGGGGGGAGGATTCGAGCAAAGGCTGAAACCGGGAAGAGAAAATTCCCAAAGAAAATCGCACGAGCAGCATCCCATTCCTGGGAGAAAAACAAAAAAAAAAAACACGAACTCTTCCCGAAGCACAAAAGCAAGGATGGCGCTTTCTCAGCTTTGAGCTGCGTCGCTGCTCTCCCACCCCTCCACTCGTCCCCACGTGCGGCGAAGTTTCTGCCACGGGGGGTGGAGGGGATGGAAGGAGGTGAGGGATGGGGGCAAAGCCTGGAGCCTGCCTGTCCGCTCGCACGAGCGGAGTGGGTGGGTGGGTGGGTGGGGAGGAGGAGGAGGAAGAGAGACTCGGCTGGGCTTGAAGGGGCTTCGCAAGTTGCGGAGCTCCGCCCCGTCGCTCTTGCACCGAGTGACAACAACGTATTTGCCGGCGTATAAGACGACCTTTGTTATATACTCGCCGTATAAGACGACCCCCACTTGGAGGCATGTTTTTCAGGGCAAAAAAAGTCGTCTTATACGCCGGCAAATACGGTACATCTAAATGTTTCAGGCAATCTCAAATCTCAACAAACAATAGGTTTTTTTTTAAACATATCACAGTTGTTAATTGTGAAGATCTATGTGTGACCCTCGTTTCCATAGCCAACCTATTTTCCCTTCTTCCCAATTCCTACGTAAATCCAGCACCTCTGCATCTGATGCAGTGAGCTGTAACGCATGCCTTATAATAAAATTTGTTACTTGGAAAGGTGCTACCAGATTCTAATTTTTAATGTGTCTTTCCTCCTGTAATAGGATGTCAGGTACATAAAACAACCAAGCAAAAATGGAAAGAACTAGCTTTAACTGTTTTAATACATGCCACCATCTAAGGAAGGGAGAAGATTAACTAAGTCTTTGGTTATTTACTCTAAAAGTACTTTACTGCTTAACTGAAACAAAAGAAAAGAAAGGAAATGTAGTCACTCCCAGAAGGGAAAGCAAAACAAAACAAAACAGCCTTGTGCCATTAACCACAGTGGGAAACACATAACAAAAAGTTTTCATAACATAGAAACATGAATATTACTCATATGCATATTAATGTCACTGAGCAAAGGTACAGTTACTTTAAAAACATGACACCTAAAAGAAAGCTCCACTCATTATATGTCATTATTATTATTCAATTTTACAACCTATTCTAAATAACTCTGGGTGACCTAAGGTAAAGGTAAAGGTTCCCCTCGCACATAGTGCTAGTCGTTTCCGGCTTTCGGGGACGGTGCTCATCTCCATTATAAAGCCAAAGAGCCAGCGCTATCCGAAGATGTCTCCGTGGTCATGTGGTCAGCATGACTAAACGCCGAAGGTGCACGGAACATTGTTACATCAAAGTGGTCCCTATTTTTCTACTTGCATTTTTACATGCTTCCGAACTGCTAGGTTGGCAGAAGCTGGGACAAGTAACGGAAGCTCAGTCCGTTACGCGATGTTAGGTATTCGAACCGCCGATCTGCCAACCTTTCAGCGTCTTAGCCATTGAGCCACTGCATCCCTTTGGTGCCTTACTACATCCAAATATACAATTAAAAGAGTTCAAACCTGATAGCCTGGGCTAAAAACAACCACAACAATAAAAAAATAACAAATGAATCTCAGGCATACCGTGTTTCTCCAACAATACGGCCTCCACCAATAGGAAGGCCCAGCATGATTTCTAGGCATGAGGTGAAATTAAGCCCCAGTGTTAAGCCTGGATTCCCCAACGGGTGTTAAGGAAAACAAACTAAACAGAATGTGCAGCGAAGTCAGATAGGAAGACAGGTAAATGTGTGAGATAAGTTTTCTAGTTAACACGCAGTAAAAATACAGATACGCTTGTGCTATCAAAAATATAGTTTATTCCATTTAAGAATTATAGCATAGTCATTATAAACAGTCCATTAGTCAAATACCAAATTCAGTCAAGTCTTGTCGAGGATACTCTAATTGCAAAGTCCGTGTCGAATAGCCAGTGTCAGTACACATATAATAAATCTGTCCAAAACTTATCTTCTCTCCGTTGAGAAATATCTTCAAAGTAATCCAACACTTCTTCTCCTCCCCGATCCAGCAAGAATGCAGTCTTCAATAAGCCAGCCAGTAAGAGCCAGAGAGTGCCTTGCTGCTTATATAGTACTTTTACAGCTGCACCCTTAATTACATTCCTTTAGCTTAAAGTCACATACACTTTATCTGACAAACCATGATTCATCATTTTATTATCTTTACCCAAAACAGTTAGGGTAAAACAATGTTATCCCTAACACCCACCCCCCAAATTTAGGCCTATTTAAACCATGCATTTCCCCGCCATTTCTCACATCGTTCGTTAGAACTACACGAGGTAGGAAGAGAAATGGGGGGGAAGGGCGGGGGGTGGGGAGAAAACTTGCCTTTAGGAGTGCCCTGCAGGCAGCCTAGGCTAGAATACCCTGATCTACTACTGATAGAACATCAGCCGATAGAAGCTCCCCAAAGGCAGAGTCACCAGCCGCTTCGATCGGCCGGTGGAAGCGGCCTTGGGGTGAGCGCCCACGCACAATCCCCTCTCCACAAGGCCATTTCTATCGGCCAATGAAAGCTCCCTGAAGGCAGAGTTCCCAGCCACTTCGGGGCGAGGCGTGGCTGCCGTGTCCCTTCGCCATTAGGCAGTGTCTTTCGGGCGATGGAAGCTCCCCAGGGCAGTGACCAGCCACTTCGATCGGCCGGTAGAAGCAGCCTCGGGCGAGGGGAGTGTGCGTGGGTGCTCGCCCTGAGGCCGCTTCTACTGGCCGATCGAAGTGGCTGGTGACTGCCCTAGGGGAGCTTCCATCACCCGAAAGACACTGCCTAATGGCGAGGGGACACAGGCAGCCACACCTCGCCCCAAAGCGGCTGGGGACTCTGCCTTTGGGGAGCTTTCATCGGCCGATAGAAATGGCCTCGTGGAGAGGTACGTGCACATGGGCTGCTCTAGGTGGGGGAGGAAATTAAGTCATCCCCAAAAAGACAGCCTAGCCATTTTTTCGGGGGTCAAAAAAAAATAAGGCCCGGTCTTATTTTGTGAGAAACATGGTAGAAACAGAGCCGGGTCTTAAGGACTTTCTGGAACTCCAGGAGTTCGGACACTATTCATATCTCTGGGCAGATGTTGTTCCAGACACTGGCAGAGGAAGAACACTTCCTAGGTCCTGCAAGATTGAGTCACTTTTAGTTGAATAGATGACATGGAAGGAACTACTGCCCAATCTTCTCAAAATATTTTCCATGATATATTTTACCCCTCAGATTTGGGCATTTCAACGGCTAAAGTTGACAAAAAGGCAGACCTTTGAAATGGATCATTATATACAGTATCAGTGGATTTCTTCTTGAGTTGTAATTTGCTTTTAGACCCAAATACATTATTACTTCAGTTCCACGATATTTCTCTTTCAGACATACACAGCAAGTACTGTACTAAGCAAAAAGCTGGTGCCTAAAGCTGAGGCACATGTAATCTAAAATAATCCCAGAATAGCTGATTTATACAGACACAAAAACATGAAATGGAATTAGGTTTTAATCTTGGCAGGCACTGTTATTTGTTTCTAATATAGTTAATGAATTTTAAGATGTTTATTGTAACTTGTTTATTTATTTATTTCATTTTACTGTTAGCTACCATGGGCATCCTTTTAATAAGTCAGATATAAATACATGAATTTTAGGTATTTAGGGGGCGTGCATAAGCGCACCAACGTGCCTACCGTCCCTGTCCTATTGTTTCTCTTATTCTTCTTTTATTTTTCTTATATGTACCCATTTCATGTATTCACAACTATGTATACACTTATACTTATTATCTTGTAAACAATTGGCAAATCAAATAAATAAATAAATAAAATAAAATAAATGATGAGGAACTCTATGCAGCTGAATGAGTAACTGGCACAGGTGGAACAAGGCATTCAACTTATTCCTATGCTAAAAGAAAATAAACATTTGTGCCACATTACTATTATAATGGCCTGGTGGAAAAGGGACTAATTACTTCAACTCTTCTCTACAAGCTACTAGGAAAAAAGATTTTCTTAAAAAGCAAAACAAAAAATCAACTGACCTGTACTCAATTAAAATATATTTGCATACTATCCTTTAAAGATAAATTTCCTGCCTCTGTAATAACAAGGATAGGCTTAGCAGAATATTTTTGTGTATTTGGCAATGGAATTTGTCACTAATCACTGCTGTAGGGTTAGATACAAATGGATCATTCTTCCAAATTAATAATCCACATTGTTGAGGGCAATATGCTGACTCTATAAATCACTTAGAGAGGGCTGTAAAGCTGTGAAGTATAAATGCTATTGCTATTTTTTCATTTTGAAAACTGTTGTTGGACATCGTTTTGTTTCTCTTTTAAATTTAAAATGGGAACAAGCCCAAAATAAGATTGCTTGTTTATTAGCACTACTCCCAAATGACGGAGGCTCTCTGTCTTATTAAGCTGCTCCATTAACAGTAAAAGCAATTAAACCCTAACACATTTGGCTTATTAAGTATGACATCCAACCAGATCACAATGGCTCTATCAAACAAAGAGAAGAGAGGTACAGTATGTGATAAAATAATTAAAAATCATATTGCTGGTTTCTTCTTCAGGTCTTGCAAGAAATTAATTCTTTTTGTAATCTTGGTTTTTTAATATAAATACATAAAAATGACAAAATTAATTTTCTAAATAAGTTTTTTAATTTGTATTTTAAGAACTGTATTTCCATAAAATGACAATTGTTATTGCTAGAGAAAATATATTCACATTACTGTGAACCTTTTTCCTCCCAGTATCTCAGGGAGAATAGACCTGATTGGCAGAACAAAAACTTTGAAGCAGAATAACCCAGATTGAACCCCAAATATCGACAGTCAATCATTGATAATGTCAATAATATTGAATCAGGAGTAATGTGACTTAGTAGAAGACACATCCTTGTTGACTCATGTTCTTAAAAAAAATCACTGGAAAAGCATTATGAAATGGATTTATAACTAGAATACAACATATCTGGAAATCTTCTCAAGTAAAATTCTGTGAATTAGATTAAATGATTGCCAGCTTGAAGCACCCAATATTGTTACCAGCTGATATTTTACTGCACTGTACACAATGTACAGTGTAGTATACTGCAATGATTCCCTAATGAAGTTAACTGCTTATCTGAATGATACCAGGAAAGAAAACTACCTTAAATTTAATTTACGCAAAGGATTTTGTACCACAGAACTTGTAAATGGAGTTCATAAATTCCAATGAAGCACTTTGCAGAATGGTTGCTATACATGGACTTGAATTTATTATTTCTGCCAATAGAAAATAATCTATAGATACACAATTCTTCAAAGAGTCTTTCAGCAGTTTTTATAGAGATAAAATCAAGTTAAACTATGTTTTAACTTGATCTTATCTCATTCTGTAAACTGCTTAGACTTCAACAATCCACAGTATACTGTACAAATCCAAGTAAATGAATGAATAAATCTGTTTTACAGAATAATCAAATTAGCTAATGGGGATTTGACTAATATATGATTATCATACTACAGGATCACTAGTGTGTTAAAATGTACAAGCTGACTTCACAGAACTTTGCTCACATGTGTACCAGAAAAGCAACCAGACTTATAGAACTAAAAAACAAAAATGTATTTTGAATTGATTTGCAAAGACTGCAATCCATTATAAGAAGGGTTGAAGGAGGAAGATGGTAAAGCTTAAAAAAGCAGCAGTTTACAATTGGTTATAAATTTCAGAAATAGGGTTGAAAACAATCCAAGCAAGAATTAATACTGCTTAGTTTCCTGTGTGTTCAAAACAAAAACTGCAAAACAATTTAAGTACACTTTTAATTTTATGATCTCCAGTTCTGTGCTGTTGATAAAGAAGAAATATGCAATATATGGCGACTTTTTTTCTCATCTGCCTCATTTATATAGTAACCCTGTAACAACAGCTCCATTGAGTACAGTATGCTTAACAGGCAATTCTAAACTACTGACTACTCATTTACACTGAGATCAAAACTGGGCTTCATTTTTTTTTTAGTCTGCCCTTCATAGAATTGGCAAGCACTGACAGGATAGTTACTCCCTGCCACCATGTGATGTTCCAGAACTGAAAGCCAATATTTTTTTAAATAATGGTTCCTAAGAAAGGCCAACACTTGAATAACTTTTGTAATTGTCCTAATCATTAATCTCACTGAGAACATGAGATTTTAGTGAGTCATGAAATGCCCCTGAGCTTGTTTAAATTTTAATGAACATAGAAATGTTTAACTCACCAGTACAAGCCACCCTCCTTTTCCTGTCTTTGGTTCCTTATTCTCCGTGATGACCCAGAGTGTAACACAAACGTAACAAAATCCAAAATGTAAATAAATGTCCTTTAATGCCTCCAATTTGGCCCCACTGTTCAATAATTCTCAGTTGGAGATAAAACTTATTCAAAAATAGTCTTCAAAAGAAAGCAATATAGTCCGAACTTAATGAGCAGATAGAAGTGAAATAAAAAACCCAAAACAAACCACCATGAAGGAAATTCCACAACGGACCAAAGTAAGTAATTACCAACTTCAAGGAGATAACAAGTCACAGTCTGTTGGAAGAATGCCAACCAAGATAACTTCAGCCCAAAATAAAACATGCTTTGCTTCTGGCAATGCTGTGTTTTAACCGTCTCTCTTATATACTATTCTCCCAGCTGCAACCAATGAGAGGGATCATGGTCGCTTCCTCTCTCGTAAGCCAAGTTGTTTCCTTCTCCGTTCCTCCCTGCGTATCCCAGGATGAAGAGGTGATGGGCCTGGTTCTTCCTCTGACTGCCCAGCCAGCCTCTGCCCTTCCCCAGCCTCCTCCAGAACCACACCTCTACTCCCCATTGGCTGTTCCTCCTCCCCCTCAGAGTACGACTCTAACAAGGGCATGACATTCTCTCTGCAATAATTTTTAAAGATAATGGTCTATAACACTATGGTAGATGAGTTGACTATAAATAAACAAGGGAGGATAAAACAAACTTAAGTTTGAAGTACGGTTTCCCTGCTATTGCTATTTCTTAATCACTAATGCTGCTGAATGACACAATTTTTACAAAGTCTCACCCTCTTGTCATGCATTCTGACCCTAATCCTCCATGTTCCAGCTACTTTACTTCTCTCCTCTATCCATCAACATTGTGTTTAGGCATATTCCATACTACTGAGCTGTAGTTGCTCTGCAGCATCCAATTTGGGTTGGTCACTGGGCTCAGAGGTTTAGTCTTCCGAGGACTCCAGCATGAATCCAAAATCTCAGAAGACTGAACCTCTGGTCCCGGTGACCAACCCAGATTCGATTCTGCAACATTATCCTGGGACACATATATTTGACCTCATCTGTGTAGCTCTTCCTCATAAACTTTTCTCCAATCTCACATACACATAATTCTTCAATTTATTGAATTCTATGCTCAGCTTTAATATGCATATTTATAAACATGTATACTTATATACATGTACTATATGCACACATACACTGCCATACACACACCCACACACACAGAGAGAGAGAGAGAGAGAGAGAGAGAGAGAGAGAGAGAGAGAGAGAGAGAGATAACGAGAGAGAGAACACTTCCTGATATATTTGTTCTAACTAATGATACATACTGATGGCCAGACTTTCCATCCTTCAAGTCTTCTGAATCAGAGGTGGTATTCAGCAGGTTCTGACCAATTCTGGAGAACCGGTAGCGGAAATTTTGCATAGTTCAGAGAACCAGCAAATACTACCTCTGACTGGAGATTTTACAGTATCCTTCCCCTGCCACGCCCACTAAACCACGCCCACAGAACCGGTAGTAAAAAAATTTGAATCCCATCACTGTTCTGAATGCAGTTTGAACGAAGCAGAGCTTGAGTAGGTTGCTTTGACTATTTAAGGTTACTAGGACTTTAAGATACATGCAATTTTCCTTCATGAATCTATATTGGTCACAAGAAATCACAATCAACTAGACCTTGCTTTTCCCAACCAACTGATAAGCAGACAGCACTCAACTAGTCAGTGCTCAACTGCCAGCCAGTAAGGATCAGGATGAGATTCAAATCCTCCCTCAGCCATGGAAGCTTTTTTCAGCCAGCCACTTCAGTGAAGCAAAACTCATAGGAGTGTTGGTTGTGGAGAGAAATGGGGGGAGGAAGCACCATATGTGTTGCTTGAGCTCCTGGAAGAAATGTGTGATATAAATCTAATAAACCTGATTTTTTAAAAAGAGAGGAATGTCTCATTTTCAACTTATTTCATACTAAAATTTAATTTCCATCTGCTAGCTATAGTAGCATACTCCCTGTTATGATGGTTTTGTATTTGGATTCTTTATGCAATCTTGCCATCTCCCCATCATAGCAGGATACCAAAAGTTGAGGCTAGCCTAGCTATGCTATGACTCATTACCAGAATTCTGTACTTTGAAGTTACCTTTGAAACTGGAAGCTTCAGAACTCCACAGTAAGATGCTGGGTGGGTGTTATCATTCCCAGAGTCAGTTTCTTTTAATCAGCAGGATGTTATTTCAATTTAATGTTGCAATTGCATCGTTGTGCAGAAAAACTCTTAGACGTTTCATTATTAGATTATGCTTCCCCCTTCCAGTTTTAATATCTGCAAAACAATTTCTGGGCATCTCAATAATAGTAAAACCTTCTTTGTGGCACGAGTGGGGTCCTTGAGATTACAGAAGTATAAACATGAAAAACTCTGAATTAGTGTAATTCAGAGAGAAGATTAAAAAAAAATCTAGTTTTATTCCTTCAAGCATTTGTTTAGGAAATAATCACAGTTTTCAGAGACTATAAAGGCAAAGGTAGCAGCTAAAGAGTTTATGTCCAAACACAATCATGCAGAACTAATCATTTACAGTTGCTAGAAGAGCTGTTCCATAAAGTTAGGTAAAATGTTAATAATAATGGGGGACATTCCTTTACTGTTTAAATATCCATCTGCAGGTTTCATGCTCAGGCAGGGTACTACTAGTTGATGTTTTAAAACTGAAAAAGGGTATCATATAATTTGAAGATTTAGAGGCCGGGCAAAATTTTTGCACCAAAACTGAGTTTGAAAAAATAGTGCTTTGTTTCATGGAAAAAAAAGCAAAGTGAACTGGTATTTAAACATGAACAACTGCAGTTTGTTGCCAAGGAGACCAGGGAGTGCTCATCTACTTGGGATTTTCCTTTTTGGTTTATGTGGTTAAGAGCAGAGTAGCTGAGAAAGTGACAGGATGTAGGAAACCAAGCTGGGCTTTTTCACTGTATAGCAAGAGCATTAAGGCTTATATATCACTTTACAGTTTACAGCCCTTTACAGTACTTTACAGCCCTCTCTAAGCCGGTTTACACAGTCAGCATATTGCCCCCAACAATCTGTGTCCTGTATAGAACAGCCTTCTCAACTTGATGTTGTCTAGTTGTGTTAGGAATACATCTCTCATACTATTACTACTGTGCCAATGTTCTGGGAACTATTCTCCTACGACATCTTGAAGAAATGAAAACCTATTTTAATTTGCCATGAATTCACATTTGAATTGCAGTGCCGCATTATTTTTTCATGATTTTGAACAGAAGACATTTCATCAATGAAGATCACCTAAAAGTTTACTTACTACATTGCCAAGCAAGGTCTGCATTGTCTTCTACTTGACTTGGAAACATTGTATATCACACATTATTTTATTTTTATAGAACACTGTGGATACAGAAGCATTCCAGTTCTATATAGATGGAAATGGCTTTCATGGATTATTTTAATTCCTATGCCAAATCATGAGTACTTGGGAATTACAGATAATCATTGCTTAGCAACCAAGGTTACCATGGACACCCCCCCCCCAAAAAAGGTACTTAATATCCCAGTTGCGGAGTTCCAACAGGGGCACACACACCCAAAGTCCCATGACTGCATTTTGGGTACTTGGCAACTGGCTCACATTTATAGCTGGTCCGCATTGTTCCACGTTACATGGCCCAGTGTACTTTTTTTTTTCAGCAAAAAATGTCCATAGGAATATACTGACCTGCTCAACGACCACAACATTTACTTAACAATGGTGGTATATGCTTAATGCCTGCCATGTTCATTTAACAACTGCCACAAAATGGTCACAAAATCATGTCAGTCATTTGGATACCTTGACTTAGTCTGTCCTAACCTACAACAGAAATTTCCATTATGGTTGTTAAGTCAAGGGCTGTGTACTCCATTTATACTTTCCCAGCAATTATACTTTAATTGATATCTATGTCTATATTGTTGTATGTACTCTACTGTTATGAACCATTGTGGAATTTTAGAGGCACCCTTCCCTGGCTAGGCTTTTTTTGGAAAATCAAAATGCTTTGTAGGTTGCAGTCCTATAATCGGTAACATTTTGGTAACAGCTACTCAATTTAATGGGGTTTATTAGTGAACAGATCTGCAAAGTACAGATCAGTCTTTGCATGCAGACTGTTAAGGGATTTATAATGTGTGAATTTTTCTACAAATATGAAAAAACACAATATAGGGAGACACTGCCTATCTCAAATAGCAAAATCTCTTCAAGATTACTCAATTAGGACTACTGCTGCTGTATCAGCCTCCTTGCTATGAATCAATCTCTGTGCCTAAGCTCCTAAAAGAAGGGATGGGGACATTAAGCAAGGCTGCCTCAATTAGCGGTTGTTACCATTTGTGATCTTAATGGACAGGCTCCATTATGGTTGTAGGTCGCTTTTAAATTACTAAATGTAGATGGAAGTCACAGCAAAGTCAAGGTTTCTCAATGTTCATATAGAAGCATTAAGCCAATCAGATTATTCTAAAGGTCTGAACTACTCTACTTAACTGGCATATATTTTGCTTATAAAAATATTGTTTTCAAAGACACCATCAACTTCTATGAGGAGAGGATCCCTATACCATACAGAGGTAACAGGATTGCTAGAATATATACACATACTGAGGTTACAATAACATTTATTTACCACAGTGGTGGCGCAGTGGTTAGAATGGAGTACTACAGGTATTTCTGCTGACTGCCATTAGCAGTTCGAATCTCACCAGGCTCAAGGTTGACTCAGCCTTCCATCCTTCCAAGGTTGGAAAAATGAGAACCCAGATTGTTGGCTGACTCAGTAAACCTCTTAGAGAGGGCTGTAAAGCACTGTGAAGCAGCATATAAGTCTAAGCGCTGTTGCTATTTTGTTTATATTATGCCACCATGTAGCAATTAGTACACTCTGATTTAACATAACCAGATATTTAGTTTTTTGTAATACCATCTTTATTAATTTATAAGTACCTCAATATGTAATATTCCTAACTCTTCCTACTTTCTGCACAACAACCCTGTGAAGTGGGTTGTGCTGAGATTGACCTCGTCACCCAGATATCTTTCATGCCTAAAAATTAACTAGAAGTCAGTCTCCTGATTTCTAAGCCAACACCTTAACTACTATACCAGATTGTCTTTCATGTACTTTTTTATAAAGCCTACACTTTTACCCTTCAACATTATAGAAATGTTGAAGGGTATTCACAAGACTGAGATATTTAGGGCATTTTCCATAAAAAGTGAATTGGAAATAACCATGTCACTAATACTCTCATTTTCTGGTCTTGAGAGCAAGAGAGGCTGATTCATGCAAAAATTCCCAGTGTGCACAGATGTTGTAAGAGTTGAATCTAGTTTTCTACAGATCGAGATTAATTATGTGTTCACTAAATTCTACTAGGAATTTAGGGGAGGATATGAACCACGTCACTCTGGGATGAACTTGTGGCATAACTGTTTAAAAAAATGAAGAGGTTTGATTCAATCCCCTCATGGAATCACTAGTGGCCATTCAATTGTCAGTCTGACAAAGCAATTGCTGTGAGAATAAAAGGGGAGGAAAAAGGAACCTTGTCTACCACCTTGAACTCCTTAGAAGTAAAAAAAGGAATGTATATATAATTGAAATGAAATAAGTGAATGAAATAAATGTTTGGATTAGCCCTACATTTCCACTGCATCTAATCACAGAATGATGTAATACAGCCCCTTACGCATAATATTAATGTCTTTCTTCCTGGAAAGATTACTTGCTTTGAAAGATGGTATGGTTGCTGTGAATAATCAAGTGAAATTCTTCTCATTGTCAAATTCCCACCCTGCAGCAGATGAATTTCTTCCTATCACACACCAATTAAATTACTAACAGCACAGGTGAACAGGCCCCCATTTAAGATTAATACTTTCAATGAAATTAAATACTCTATTTGGTCAAAGCAAGTTTGTATTTTAATCTATCTACTGAATTACTGAATTGGTCTCCCAACAACTAGTGCCTTTAATTTTATCACATTTGCCAACACACTCCCCAAAATGGCCCAACTTCATAAACTGTTGCATGGCTGTGACTATTATATGGATCCTTTCTGCCTGTCACCTATTTCCTTTCTTGCAAGGCAAACAATGAGATATGATGAACCCCTCAAGTTACTCATGGGTTTCTCAATTTATTAATATTGCTCAATAGCAAATTAAGAAAAACTTTCCGAGGGCCTTTATAGGTTGAATAAGTTTGAATAAGTCCACTGTCTAGCAGCTGGAAAACCTAAATATCTCCCAATACAAACCCAATGCATTTGGTGCATACTGAATAGTGACTGGGAAAATGATTTTTCTCCAAGATATTATTAATTTTCATTTTTATTCCTTGTAACAAATGCTTTAAGAACCTGAAGCTTCCTGTGACTCAGTGTGAAAACAACCACTCTTCTGACTTATCTTAGTATCGGTTGTCACCAATGAACTCTGTTCATTACATACAGCCAGAGCTTTGTTTGACATACCAAATTTTTAGATAAAATGTGGGGTTGTATGGGAGAATAAGGACCTACCATACAAGTCACATGGTGTTAGATTTTGCCTAACAGAAAGAGACGAAATGCATGAAGGGAGGCTCAGCCAATCTCATTGTACACATGTTGTACTCTGATAATAAAGGTAATAATAAGAAATACATAGAAGGTAAATGAGCTGGCTTTCAACACCAAATTTCACAAATATTTTTTTCACAAACCCCTCATAAGCAGGTATGTCTGAAAAATACTGACAGTTCGTGATAATTTAGTGAGATGGACCATTAAACATCTGAACCTCAATCTCCCCAATATTGTTATTACATCTATCTAATAATTTAGTGTCTATGTATGTGTGCATGAATTAACAAGTAACTACAGACATCTAACCTGGCATTATGTATCATTACATTACATCAGCCTTATTGCGTATGAAGACAAATGAAAAAGACTGAACCAGACAAATATAGGCGCATTGTGAAGCTACAAGTAAGAACAAGATGTTTCTTTCATTTCCTCAAGTAAAGCTGCTTCGTTAAAATCATTGCTAATGGAGTTCATTTCTGTGTTCAAACTGCTGCTAACGGAGTTTTAAATATGTTTCATATGTATGACAACCGCTCTGGTAAACACATACTGAGATGGTCTCCACAATGTCAAAATGATAGCTAAACTTTCTTCCTGGCTAATGTTCTATACAATAGCTCCAAAAATAGAATTTAAAGAGTTTTCAGATTGCATGAGAATAGAGGGCAGCTGTGTAGTTTCTGCGAAATAAAACTGAAATGTTTAGGCTGTGAAATCATCATGATTGATTTTGACAGTGATTAAATGTGGCCCCTTGAGGGAAAAAAAACTATCATTAAAAGCCTAGCCTACTAGCCCACTAGCATTCTTACTGGAAAGTAATGCAGCCTGAACACAGACCTTTTGGTTTAATCCCAAAGTTATTATGCAAGCCATAACTTTTTTTTTCTCCTTGGCTCTTTTCTGTGAAACTTAATTCCTGAACAATAGTTTTCAATTTTTTCCCATCACATTTTGCACTATTAAACCAGAAGTCCATGAATATAAATGTACACTATAATGAATTATTAATCCCAAAAGAAAAGAAAAGGCCTCTGTAGACTCCTAGAATTCAACTCAGTTCAAAATGAAAAAAAAAGTTTTCATTTCTAGTACACAAAGCAATGTAAATATTATTTTAATTCTAAACTCACACATGGAAAAATTGCTACAGAGGAGAGGGAACAGACGGTAGACAAATACTTAAAAAAAAAAACGTTAAAAACATCTGCTGACTTTTTCGGTTGTTAAATAAACATTTCGGTATCAAGAGAATCGAAACAAAAGAGTGAAGTGGCAGAGAGCAGGAAGATGAGCTGCTTTTTAAACATCATGAACTCCAGCCAGACAATCCAAGTATACTGGAACAAAAAGGTAAAGGTGTCTATGAAGATTTTCAGTCATCCCAGTCATAGTTGTCCAAAGGTGCTTTTTCTAGAGGCCACTAAACTTTCTGGTTTTTCTTTGAAGATGTTTCACTTTTCATCCAAGAATCTTCTTTAGTTTTTGCTGGAAGGATTTATATTCCTTGCAGACAGCTGGTCATTTGCATTTTTTTAGAGAGTCATTGAAGCCACCTGTAGGTTCATCTGTGTAATCAGGGTCACCTGAGTAGTGCAAATGGGTGTGGAGCCTTCTTGGAACTGTTGAAAGGACTATGTTGTAGACTGGAGATAGATGATGTCATATCCCTCCCTTCTGTTAAAATTAAAGACTTTTCTAGAGCATAGTGCTCATCTCCATTTTTTGGCCGAAGGAGCCAGCATTGTCTGAACAGGAGCAAATTAGGCAAAAAGAATATAAAAGATGAAGCATTCATGAAAAGGATAAAGTAAGCTAATCTTTGAGAATGAGATTGGAGATTAGATAGATTAAATTATATTAAATACAAACTTCTGTCTGTCTCAATAACTTTCTATCTCCATAATTGTTCTTCAGCCTCTCTATAAATCCCAGTATATCCAGCTCTTCTTCTATTGCCAGCACAAAAAAAGAGGAAGAGCATTGAGAGTAGAGATTAAGAAAATGAAGGGTGAACAAGTAAATAATAGAAGAGATCATAGACACGTACACTTGCTTTACCATAAACTATAATTTATTAGGAGAGCTAAATGAGACAAATTATACTTTGTGTAATCTTTAAACCCTATTGAAGCTATATAAAATGTTTAAATTTCAATCACATCTCAGAACAAGGAATGGAATTCTTATAAAATTCAAACACTATTTATTATTTGGGGGGGGGGGGGGCAAAGATTATTCTTACATAGTAAGTCATCAGTTTGTTCCTAGTGGCTTTTTAAACAATTTAAACCAAGCATGTATCCAGAGGATGTCCAGAAAGAAAATTCAATTAATATAACATTCAACTTATGTAACTGGGACTGAGCAATGCACCAAATTTTGACTAAAAGGATGCTTTGAATTGTGTGGGAGGCACAAATCTAGCACCACCCTATCATTCTATAAAGTAGCCATCCCTTTACATAGGTGTTCACAGAGCTGTTTTAAAAAATTGCAAACAGGTGCTGCTTTGCACCCTTGTGCACATTTGTAATATGAAGCACTGCACAGTCAAGGGCACACTTTTGTACACATTCATTTCACCTGGAAGACAGAATTTTGACAATAGGAACAAGATTCTATCTAGCAATTAAATCTATTACAAGTCACCAAGAGAGCAATAAACAGAGATGATAAATCTTTCTAAATGACTAAGTTTTGCCAAAAGGAGAGTTAAACATTGTGAAATTACAAATAATTAAAATGCATGAAAAGTCTACAATGATTAAATTACAAATGAAATCTACAACAAAATGCAGAAAAATACAACCACTCCACAACAAAACAGGAATGTACTTGTTCGACTAACTAGCTTCATTCAAATACTGTACAAGGCGCTAGACCTAACATTTAGAATCTCACACAAATCAATTCATCCCCATCAAAATTTGTTTTCTATTTTCCTTTTCCTGTTGATATTTAACATGGCATAACAATGAGTACAGCATTTATGAAAAACAAGCTTATGACTTTTTGGTGTAAGAAGACCAAGCATTCTGAACCATTTAGCTACACACAGAGGGCTTATGAGATGTCTAGGGAGATGTCTTGCACAGTAATCTGGAAACAATTTGAATCTGTTGGGCTGAAGGAAGTGGGCAGGGACCTCTGCACTGTCAATGCAACTACATGTCAATTAGATCCTTGTCTTTCCTGGCTGATGAAAGCTTCCAGGATGGTGACCAGCAGGTAGGTTCATGCAGAGAGAAATTCCTCACTGCAAGAGAGAACATTCCCAGGACTTTTTAATGAGGTCCTGGTTTGTCCTTTCCTTAAAAAACCATCACTTGACGGTTTCCTTAAAAAACCTTAAAAAACCATCACCTGCCTGGGCAACTTTAGTCTAGCCTCCCATCTTCCTTTTGGGGGGAGATAGTGGAAAAAACAATTGCTCAACAGCTCCAGGAGGTCCTGAATGAAACAGGTTTCCTGACCCCCTTTGGTCAAGATTCATGCTTGACTTTGGAATAGATGTGGTCACACTCATGGACGATCTCTACTGGGAGTGAGATGGAGATAGTGCAACCATTCTCATTCTCCTTTATCTCTCAGTGGCTTTCGATATTTTTTACCATGGTATCCTTTTGGGTTAGATCTGTGAATTGGGACTGACTGGCAGGTTTGCAATTCCTTTTTCCAAGGTTGGGCCAAATCAGTGTTAACAGGGAGTGAGAGATCCAGCACCCAACCATTCACTTGCAGTATCCCACAGCACTCAGTACTCTCGTCTTCTGTTTAACATCTACATGAAGCCATTGTGTGAGATCATTTGTCACCATGGGTTGAGATATCATCAATATGCTGATGGTACTCTGCTCTTCATCTCTATACTTAGTGACTTGAGTGATGATATCTCTGCTGTCTCACGATGCCTTGAAACTGTAGGTAGCTGGTTGGGGTACATGAGATTTCCACTGAAGACTCACATCTCCTGCTCAAGGAGCAAGTGATGGGCATGGCTAGGAGAGATGTTACACAGCTTCGGTTTATGCATCAGTTGGAATCTTTCCTGGATCATGACTGCCTACACTCAGTTATTCAAGTCCTAGTCATCTCTTGTCTGGACTATTCCAATGTGCTCTATGTGGGGTTACCCTTGAAATCCATTCAGAAGATTTAGCTAGTCCAAAGGGCAGCAGCAAGAGCAGTTTTTGGGACACCTAGGATGACTCACATTACTCCTTTGCTCTGCAAACTTCACTAGCTATCAGTCTGCTTCTCAGTGAAGTTCAAGATGTTGGTTATGACTTCTGGTTTGGGCTTCTTCGGCGACGGACCGAAATCCACGATCGTGCGTGGTTTCGATCCATGCTTGCTGCCGGAGCGCCCCGAGCCAGCTGGATTTGGGGCTATGCCACCCCGTAGAGAGCCGCATCTCTCCTCCCCAGCTGGCCAGTACTCCCTTTCCTGAAGGCGGTTGCAGCAGTGGTCAGAAATGGCCACCTCAAAGAGGAACCCGACCGGAAAAGATTGTGCAGGAGGAAGGTAAAAAGAGAAAGTTTTGACTGACCGGGTTGAACTGAAAAAGCAACAACATAAGGTACCCTGGTATTTGAACTATAAAAACATTGTTCCCAAAGATTTCTAAAGCGGCGAAGGAAAGAGAGAAGGGAAAAGATTTGGGTTTGTTTTCTTTCCTTCGCCATACTGACAGTTAAGAGACTTAAGTAAGAAATTGGAAAAAAATTCACTTTGACATTAATAGGCATTTAAGCTGAAAATAAAATGTCAAAGGGATAATAAAGATTTCTGGATTCTCAAAAACTTTTAAAAGAAGGAAAAAAACAAAAGGGTGGGATCTGGAAAAATGGAGGAGACCACCTGGAAGTAAAAGGAATTAACAGTGAAACCTTAACAAGATTCCTAAAAAATACATTCCAACTGAAACTTTGTACAAGATAATAGAACCCCAGGAAGAGAAAGTGGAAAAAAGAAACAAGAAACAGCTTTGGACTATTTGGATTACTTGGTGATTTTTGGACTTTTGGTTATTGGATTTAAATGACTAAAATCAATTGGGTGGTTGTTTAAACGTGTTTAAAATGGCATCACTCTTAGAAGAACTGAAAATGGAACTTAAAAAACAGAAAGAAGATGCACAAGAAGGAAGAGGTTTTTTTGGCTTCGTATTTCAATTATTAGAAATGGAGATCTTGAACTATGAGAAACAACAAGAAATGCTTGAAGAACAAGAAGGGTGGGACAAAGAAGATGCCATCTTTAATTATCAAGTAATTCTATGTGGGGGGGGAGGAAAGGGGGGAAAGAGAGTGAAAAATTTAAGATTTGAAAAAACAATAAAAAAAAGAACAGTTTGAAAAGCAGTTACAATATTAGGAAGAAACAGAAGAGAGGATTACAGAAGAGAGAATTAGAATTAGAGAGACAAGCGGTCAAAAGGGGGAGGGAAAAGAAGAGGAGGAAGAAGGAAAGGAAAAGAAGTTATAAAGGACAGAAACAGGGTATAGAGAAACAGAGAAAACATACAAGGATTAAAGGTATAAGCCTATTTAGACGACATAGAGATAATGGGTGAAAATTTAGTTGAAAGAAAGGATTCTGCAAGGGTACATAAGATAGCATTGTTATATTAGAAATAGAAATGAATTTAGAAAATATGATTGTGGTTAGTGATAGATAAAATACTTATTGCAATGGAATGTTTGTTAATAAATAAATGAAATAAAGAGAATGAGAGAATGAAATTAGGAAAGGATGGGAACATTTTAATTATTAATGATTTATAAAAATTTAAGTGAAGAGAAATATAAAAGAAATATGGGAAAAATATGGAAATATTACAAGTGTTCCTAAGGATGTATGATATTTAATAGAAAAGAAATGTTAAAGATGTTAATTAATATTAATGGAAGATTATAACTAACATTAATGGTTGAGCCGAATTGGAATAGAATGAATATTTTATGTATTAGTGTTTTATATATATATTATCTTTAAGAACTTAGTGTGTATATTAAGAATGTACCAAGCAGAATTCGATTGGCAAAAGTTATGTGTTATAAAATAGAGATTAGAGATTGAACATTATAATTGTAAAGGCATAAATTGAAGTTTAAATAAGATCTGAATGGACAAAAATTAAAAGATACAAAGGTGTCATACTCCAATCAATAACTACAGGGGAAAACTTATTTAATGAGAAAAGGAAATATGAAATTGAAACAGGACAGACAAAGTATAAACATAATGATTAGAAAGATATTGAAACTTAGAAAAAGATATGTAATTGAACTTAGAAAGGAATGAGATAATCAAAAACAAGGTTGAGAAAACTAAGGGAAGGGAAAAATCACTGAGAAAATGCTAAAATAGTAATCAGATATGGAATAGAATACAAAGATGAATATGAAATTGAGTTTGTGTCTGTATGGAAAAGTGACAACCTGGGATCATGCTATTCTCACAAAAAGATATTTTATTTGTATTATGTTTTGTGAAAACCCAAATAAATTTTTTTACAAAAAAAAAGATGTTGATTATGACTTTAAAGCCCTCAATGACATAGGTCCAGAATACCTGATGAGCTATCTGATCCTGCTAGGACAAGCCCATGTTATTTGTACCAGAAGAGGGGGCCTTTGACTTTTGGGATCCAGAAGAAGAGCCTTCTTTGCCACAGAATCCACCCTTTGGAACAGGACTGTTAAACTCATGGCCTGCAGTCCAGATGCATCACACGTTGGCCACACCCATGCCCGGTTTAGCAAAGGGGAAAAAAGTCACGATATGTCATGATGCTACCGTGACAATGCATGTTTGACACCCCTGCTTTTGAACATCCTACTCGCTAGGGTAAGATCTGCCTCCACCCTATTTTTCTGCAGAGCCTGAAGACCTGGGGACCAAATGGGGGAGTTCCATTATGGAGTGGCTGAGAGGATCCACTTCCTCCCCTTGCTCTCTGGTCTCCACCTGTCCATCTTTTTGTTATCATATTGATGTATTCTCGCTGTTTTCTTTTTCACTGTTTATTTTATTGTCTTATTATTTTTCTTTCTGTTTTGTTTAAACTCCTTTAATTTCTTTCTTTTTACTACTGAGAGTAGCCCCACAGTGAAATGGGTGGCAAATAAATTTAACAAATAAATAAATAGTTCTTACAAATGGAGAAAGCAGCATGTGTAGAATAATCAAAAATGAAGTTTTCCTCTTATAAGGAAGATGTGAAAATTAGACATTTGTGGTCTGCTCATGGCTATACAGTCCATTTAATGAAATAATCTGGATATCTATTAAATTTTCTCTTTGCTTATTCCTGTATTAGATATATCATTTATATAATTTTGGAATGAATGTCTCCTTTCTCAAATAAATAATTCCTAATCATTCTTCCTAACTAAAATATTTTTGTCACATAGCTTTTCTCCCCTACTGACTTTATTTTATCTTGGAACTTTTCAATGTAGAGGAAACGTAATTCCCAGTGGTAGAGATAAATGATTAAAAATCTAAGGCCACCAAACAACAATATAAAATAACCAAAGAATAAACAGAATCCTATGATCATTCGGAAGCTAGCAAGCACTGAAAAAAGAGAATACTTTCCTACAAATTCTTATGGACTTCTTGGGTAAAGAGTGCTTTGGTATTAATTGACCATTAAAGCACCAAACAACAAAACCCTCAGAAACCGGCCCAACTGCATGGAACTGGGCCTTCAAATAAAATAGCTATGAAATATTTGGGTTTCAAAGTAGGAATGGGTATTCCTTCCAAATAAGTCCAGCTTTTGCATGAAGTGTCCACACCCATGAGTGTGTGCCTTCAAGTCAGTGTTGACTCCCGGACACTGGTTGGACTAGCCTGCAGTTTTCTCAGCTAGAAGTTACAGAAGTGGTTTGCTCTTGCCTCCTCTCTAGGTGAATGAGAGTAATTGAACCAAGGTCACTCAGGTGGCTTTGTGCCTAAGGCAGAACTCCTTATTTCTAGCCAGATGCTTTAACCATCATGTCAAACTGGCTGTCATAATAAATATACCACCTCCAGTTACAGTATCAATGTCCTGATAAGAAGGCAAATAATCTGCCAACATTGCCAAATTGGTGCCTCCTTCTCTCTGGGTTTCCAAAGATGGGCTTCCTTTCTATTCGCTCAATATTAAAGACTAAAATCAACATTTTAAAGTGGGTCGGAAAGGAAATTGCTACATAACTGGGGCATAACATATGAATATATTTGTCTTTAGGGACACAGTTACATGTACTAATTATACTTGTACAGATATGCCTAGTTTTATTGCGCTGCAGTTTAATGCACTTCGCAGATATTCCGGCAAAAACATTAAGATTCGCTGAAGGCTCAAATGATGATTAGCACTTTTTAGCAATGAAATATTTTTTTAATTAAGGTAGCTACATTTTTTAGACATAATGCTATTGCACACTTAATAGACTACAGTATAGTGTAAATATAACTTTTATGCACATTGGGAAGCCAAAATATGTGTGGAACTCATTTTATTCACCCCCAAACCACCCTCCAAAGCAATTAATCAGGCTGCGCAGGAACACAAGGCTGCACCGCCCACCTGACCCGCGGGAACACAAGGCTTGCGTCACTTGCATTGTGAACGAGGTAGTGAGGGGAAGGGGGAAATGGCGGAGGAGGAGAACTTGCCCTACTTGCGCCTGCTCTGGCCACCGGATTGCTTCTTTCCACTTCTTTCTTCTTCTGCTTTTGGCTGCACGCAAGGAAAGCAACAAAAATCTTTCTTTCTCTCCCCAAACTCCGCCAGAAATGAGTCTTTGGGACCCTGCAAGGTATCCTGCTCCAAGAGGCTGCGCTGGCGCGACAGGTCTCACAAAGACTCATTTCTGACGGTGTTTGGGGGAGAGAAAGAAAGACTTCTGCTGCTTCTGCTGCTTTCCTTGCATGAAGCCAAAAGTCTCTCTCTCTCTCTCTCTCTCTCTCTCTCTCTCTCTCTCTCATAAAAATCCAATAATTTTCAAGAAAACTAGACTATAAATTCCATCATTCTCAAGTCGGCACAGTCACTGTTAGTCATATCACTGGCCTTCACGTATCAGTGATTTCATGACCTCTGTAAATGCCATACACTAAACAAATAAAAACCAGGGCTTGATGTGTTGCTGATCCACATTTACACAGACTGAAAAAACAGCACTTTATTATTAAATGGAAACCAATCCTCTACAGATAAGAATAATAGTAGGATATTTATTTATAGTTTGTATTTCTAAACCTCCCACAAAGAGGGGCTCTATATAAATATATACAAAAACTGAGGGGATACAATTAAAAAGTATTGCATGGAAAGATCAATAAATTTCAACTTGGAAATGAAAAGCAATGAAAGTCAATACAGGAAGTAATTCTGGACTTATGACTGTGATGCAGCTTCCCATCATGGTCTGAATTCATGATGGTCATAAAATGTATTGGTCATGTGACTGACCCAATTTTATGACCTTTCTGCAGCAGTCATTAAGCAAATCATCATGCTTACTAAATGAATACCACAATCATTAAGCAAATCAATGGTTCACTATGGGTACAATTTTGCTGAAAACCAACACGTAAAACGTAGCTATATGAGGTTTTCCACCAGGGGTTTCCTGTAGTAATGCTTTAGAACAGGGGTGTCCAACCTTGTCAACTTTAAGACTTGTGGACTTCAACTCCCAGAATTCCTCAGCCAGCAAAGCTGGCTGAGGAATTCTGGGAGTTGAAGTCCACAAGTCTTAAAGTTGACAAGGTTGGACACCCCTGCTTTAGAAGTTTTGAAATTCATACTGCACGAAAGGAAGATAGCAACAATTTTTGTTGTCCCATGCTAAGTTTTTTTTAAGCCTTTAGAATTCAGTTAATATTATAGCTTATGTATCTTAACAAATATAATTATTTTGTTTTATGTGTGTGTTCCACTTAGTCATACAGGCTGGCACTATTCTATAGTTCTTGAAAGCAGTTTATCAATTTCTTAATTCAGAAATGCTAAAAATGAAAATCAGGCTGCAGAAAATAGAAAGTTAACATGATCTGGGCTCAGTTTATTGTGTACTCAAGAAACCTTAGCGTCAACAAAGGGAACATTTATAGAAGTTATTACAATAACCAGGCAATATGTAAAGTCTTAACACAAAATCTAGAGGTCTAGAGTCAGGGCAGAAAAGTAAACAAATTAATTTGAGTCATTTGCCAAAAAGCAGTCAGAAGAAAGAAATTAAAGAAGATGCAAACATAATTCACACTTGCCTTTTTTTATTAGCATTATTTTCAAGGAAACAATTTCCCCTTAATTCTTCTTGTTAATAATGGATGCCACCAAAGATTAAAACTATTACAGAAATATTACAGAAATTATTGGGTTGGAAAAGGAAGGGAAAATGCATTAGACATAATCTAATGAATGGGATTACAGGTAGTCCTTGACTTATGATCACAATTGAGCCCAAAATTTCTGTTGTTAAATTAGTTTTGCCCCATACTATGACCTTTCTTGCCCCAGTTGTTAAATGAATCATTGAAGTTGATAAGTTAGTAACCCATTTGTTCAGTAAATCTGGACTCCCCATTGACTTTGCTTGTCAGAGGGTCGCAAAATATTATCACGACATTGAGACACAGCAACAGTCATCGATAGGAACTGTTGCCAAGCATCTGAATTTTTATGCCATGAACATTGGGATGCTAAAGGTCATAACTGTGAAAAATGGTCATAAGTCAGCTTTTTCAATGTTGTTGTAACTGAACAGTCACTAAATGAACTGTTGTAAGTTGAGGACTACCTGTAGTTGGAGAACTACAGGATTATTTTCAGGGCTTTTATTGTTATTCTTTTTGTTATTCAGCACAAATATTCTTATTTACTTATTTATATTATATTAACTCAGAGCAGTATAGATAGTGCCTGCCATCATCTTTTGTCTCCACAACAGCTTTATAAGGTAGATTATGTTAAGAGACAGGGAGTAGACCAAAATTACTTAGTAAGTCTCATGGCTGAGTGGTGATTTTCTAATTCTAGTACCATGTTTCTCATAAAATAAGGCCGGGTCTTATATTTTTGTGAGCCCCAAAAAACCGGCTAGGCCGTCTTTTCGGGGGTGACTTAATTCCCCCCCTTTCATCCTCATCTAGAGCGCCCCGTGGGCAGCCTCGCCACCAGCCGCTCCTAACGGGTGATCATGGCGAAGCGCAGAGAGCTCCCTACTCCCACCAAACACCTTTGCTGCAGAACCAAGACCTTTGGCACCTGCCGCTGTTGCTTTCCCTTCTGCCCATTCCGCCACCATGTTTGGAGCTGCCGCTTCCGTGTTTGGAGCTGCCGCCGCCGTTTGGAGTGCCACCGCCATCTGGAGCACCGCCGCCACGTTTGGAGCTGCCGCTTCCATGTTTGGAGCTGCCGCTATGTTTGGAGTGCCGCCATTTGGAGCACCGCCGCCACATTTGGAGCTGCCGCTTCCGTGTTTGGAGCTGCCACCGTGTTTGGAGTGGCGGCGGCGCTCCAAATGGTGGCGGTGCTCCAAACGCGGAAGCGGCAGCTCCAAACATGGCGGAGGCACTCCAAACACGGCGGCAGCTCCAAACACGGAAGCGGCAGCTCCAAATGTGGTGGCGGTGTTCCAAATGGTGGCGGCACTCCAAATGGTGGCGGCAGCTCCAAACACAGAAGCGGCAGCTCCAAACGTGGCGGCGGTGCTCCAAATGACGGCGGCACTCCAAACACGGCGGCAGCTCCAAACACGGAAGCGGCAGCTCCAAATGTGGCGGCGGTGCTCCAAACGGCGGCGGCAGCTCCAAACACGGAAGCAGCAGCTCCAAACGTGGCGGCGAAATGGGCAGAAGGGAAAGCAACAGCGGCAGGTGCCAAAGGTCTTGGTTCTGCAGCAAAGGTGTTTGGTGGGAGTAGGGAGCTCTCTGCGCTTCGCCATGATCACCCGTTAGGAGCGGCTGGTGGCGAGGAATTGCTGCCCGCGGGGCGCTCCTAATGGCAAGTCCCCCCACCCTTCCCCCCATTTTGCATGTTTTAAATTAGGCCTAAATTTGGGGGGAGGGGCTTAATTTGATTTTATGCCTAGAAAACATGCTGGGTCTTCCTATTGGTGGAGGCCGTATTGTTTGAGAAACACGGCAGAACCATCCAATCAGTCATCGTCTTCTTTATTTCCTCTTTTACCGCTTCGAGTGTCAAGGAAGATATATCTAAACAGTACACAATGTTATTTTAGCCATTCGTTGCAGAATCTCTTGCAAAGATTGTTTGAGTAAGTATTTCTTTGTTGCAGAAATATATCATTATCATTTTTCAACTGATGTTGAAACTTATGTGTATAGCAATGTATGGGCAGTCATTGGATGACTACTGTGAATTTACTATCAATGTCACTGTACTCATAACAGAGAGTAGACACAACCAATCCAACCTATTATCCAATATGCTGAAATGTCTAGGGAAATTCTTAATAAAAAGTGTTCACTTTATATGCAAAGACATTGAATTGTACCTTTCACCATTCACTGTTCATCTAATTATAAATAGAAATTCAGAACATGAACAGATGACAGTTATAATATTTGGGTAAGTTTTTGTGTAAATAGGTATTATTTGAAAATAGAATTGGGAAATTGTTAACTTAACCATTTTCAAAATTATTTATTCAGCTGTCATAAAAGATTCTATGCCTAGTATCTTGAACTGTCTTCCAACAATTCGAAATATACATATATTTGTGTATAAGCTGCTTGGCAGTATTGGAAGGCAGTCCCTCTGTCTCCCTCTCAAACACAAGCTTCCTCTGCCCATATGGAAAACACTTTGTAGAAAAAAAGGACTCTCTGCATAGCAAAATGACTAATAAAAAATTCACTTTTAATGCTTAACATGTCTGACACTGCATACCACACCCATTTTTCAGAGTATCGCCAGTAGCAAACAAATGGAAAAACAAAGCTAGAGATGGAAAATCAGCAGGAAGGGCTTCTTTCTCTACCCATGCTACAATTCACCCAAATCAAAAGCAAATGCTATTTCCAAAATAGAACCAGGCAATCCACTGTTAATCATTTTCTTTCTTGGGAATTTTTCATTACTAAACCATGCATTGACACCAAAACTATAAACATTTAATCACGTTCTGCTCCAAATTAGAGTTGATGCCAGAGAAAAGTATTGTGACCAATATTAAAGGTCAGCTTTCATCATAAACTTTGCATGACCAAACAATTATTTCAGTTATATTGGTATTTCTATTTTTCAATGTTAAGTTTTAAACCCAAGGTTGACTCAACCTTCCATTATTCCGAGATCAGTAAAATGAGGGTCCAGATTGTTGGGGGCAATACGTTGACTCTTTAAACTGCTTAGAGAGGGCTGTAAAGCACTATTGCTATTGAACATGATTCAGCCAATATTAAGCATGTTTAAAGTCCACTGGATTTCAGTTGCTGAAATTTAAACATGAACTAACTTTTTCCACCCAAATCAATGACATCTTAAAGAATTTCTCTTTGGTTGCATAGCACCACAATACTATTTAGAATGAATCATCTTAATAAACAAAACAGAAGAAAATATAAAATAAGCTGGCAAAGGTAAAGCTTTTGACCAAAGCAATAGAAGTTCCGTTGTGTGGGTTGAAGTAAGCATTGCAACATGCTTAAACATATGAAACACAACCAAATCCTATTTGCTTTTACATGTTTTGGAAAAGCGTTTCCTTGTGAATAAAAGTTAACACCAAATATATCCATCCAAAAGAGGGAGAAAAAAGCTGCATAAATGTACTTATAATTAATTGGAATATCCATAGGATAAAGAAAATATTTTAAAGACACTGCTTTGCTTGTTCCCCTTTTTCCTTTTCTCTGATCTTTTCATTTCTTTTGTTCTTCTCCATTTAATAGACTTCCAAATATTCCTTTCATGCTGAGGGTGGGGTCATCAAAAGCAGAAGCAGGGAATTCACAGCCAACTGCTACTGATGGTACAGCCAATTCATCACTGCAAGAAAGCTTGATTGTGGTTTGACAATCAGGGAAGACAAGCCGTCAGATTTGGCATTCTGTTCTTTGCAACTGGGATTCTATGTGCAAATCACTGAAAAAACACAGGCTGTTTGCCAATTTTTTACAGCCCAGAGGATGTTTGTTTGAAATTTATAGTGGAATCTCGTAAGAAAGGTCATATGGTTTCAAATAGAAGGTGACCTACACTCAGTGAAGTTTCTTTTTAAACTCTCTGTAGAGCAAGATGTTGGTTAAGGAAATTTAAAAGACTATTCATATTCATATCAAAAAGAGTAACAAAAAGCATTTCTGAATCAGAAAAAGACTAAACCTGCAGGTTTAGTCTTTTTCTGATTCAGAAATGCTTTTTGTTACTCTTTTTGATATGAATATTATTCCATATGGTGTGTGTAAAAATCACATAGAGTAGCCACAATCACTTTTGGTCTCCTAGTAAGTGTTTTCCTAGAGTGTGTCATGCCCATCCGAATCTGATTCGGAGGGGGAGGCTAAATGGCTGACGGAGTGGGAGTGTGGCTCCGCTGGCTGTGGAAGAAACTGGGGAAAGGCAAAGTCTGGCTGGGCAGATCAGGGGAGAGGTAGAGCAAGGGAGAAGGAATTCGGAGGAAGATCCAGGCCCACCCCCTCTTCATCTTAGGGCATGCAGGGAGGAACAGAGAAGGGAGCAAGGTGAGTTGTGTGGCTTACGGGGGAGGAAAGGGCCCTGATTCCCTTCATTAGCTACAGCTGGGAACACAGTGTTTAAAAAGGGAAATTGCACACAGCAAACTGTTGGGAGCAAATCATGAATTATCTGGTATTGTTGAGGCTTATCTGGGTTCCTGGCATCTTTCCAACTGTGTGTTTTGCTGGCCTTTCAAGTCTGCAATTCCTTCTCCGACCCTGTCAGGTTAATTACTGCAGTGTGGTTTATGTGGATTTTTATTTAGAGTTTGTATGTACTTTGTTTTCAGACTGAATTTCCTCCACTTAAAGACTGTTCTTGGGAGAGCTTTTTCTCTAGCCGAAGGTAACCTGGACATAGGGGGCAAAGTTGGAGGTGCTAAAGGGACTCTTCTTACTTATGTGATGGTGTTGCCTTTGTGCCACGCCCCAGGTCATCACAGAGTGTGTACATATGGTAAGCAAATGAATACTGGTAACCTTGGCTTACAACTACAATTGAGAACAGGACTGCTGTCTTAAGTCAATGCTGCTGTAAAGCAAGATGTCACGTGACCATAATGACTTACAGCAGCTATTTCGGTACTTCTCATTGCAATTGTCAACTGAGAATCACGGGACATTCAGCAGGAATGGGGCAACTTTCCACAGCCAACTCGCTGTGGCAAACTCACTGTGGGCAACTTGGCATAGGACAACTCGTCACGGGCAACTCATTGTGAGACAACTCATTGCATAACAATTTAACAATTATATTTAATTACTTAAAATAAATAAAAATATTTTAATTTTTTCCATTCACATTTCATTCTCTCTCCTTTTGCATCCTTTCTTTAATGATTTTATTTCACAATTTCTTTGATATTAGTGTAACTCTTGTCCTGCAGTGAATTGTCCTTGGTGAGATGACCATAGCGAGTTGGCCATGGCGAGTTGGCTGTGGTGAGTTGACCATGGCAAATTGTCATAGACCCCATTCAGCGAGTACCCACCCAAACCCAAGGCATTCTGGGTTTAGTCTCTCCCAGTTTCAAAGCCTCAGTAAGGTAAAGAACTGCATCCAGCTGTCTCCCTCTGCCTATGTTTCCCCATTTCTGCTCTTTTGATCAATCACCATGCATTGTGAGGTGGTAAGCAGCCCCAGAGCCTTGATATATTGAAAGCTACATTACCTAGTAATTGCAATGAAAGAATCCAGTGGACTTGAGCTAATTGAATCTGATTTTGCCATCCCAGCCCTCCTTGTGCTTTATCATCTCTCTTCACAATTGCTGTTGGATTTTTTTCCAGGATAAACAGAGCAAGGGGAATCTCCCATCTTCTTTGCCTCACGGCCCAATGGAAGAGCATTTGTCCCTAAAAGGCTGCACTTGAGTGCAGATTCAATTCCTATCATGCTCCCTGAGCCAGCCTCCAGCATTTCCCCACTGGGCAAAACTGTTTCCAGCCCTTCCTATTTGTTGCATTCTTATCTGTGTTGTCCTACTCAGCTGGGGAAATCATATGCACTAACCATTTCACTGGAAAAGCTGAACCATTGCTGGTTTTTATGGTACTTTCACTGAAGAGTATTTACTTTGCAGAACCAGAACTCTGTGTGGGAGGAGTTGAAGGCCTCCTTCAGTCATGCAGTTAAGTGTGGATGGGCTGCCAACAGCCTGAATTTTGCTTATGTGACTGACCCCAGAGAGGTTGCAATGGCTTAACTTCAGGCACAGGTTACAAGTCCCTTCATTCAGCATTGCTTTAGGTTCTAATGGTCACTAAACAAATGATTTTAAGTCTATCTATATGATTTTAAGTCTATCTATACGATTTTAAGTCTATCTATATGCCTTGGGAAATATACAACGCACCTTTTTTGTGGTTTCACAGTTCTATTACAGCAGAGGATGTAAGCCGTTATGGAAATTTTGCAGGCTGTAATACATTATCTTTCTAAGAGCCAATGACTAAACAACCCATAGTACCTTGAACTTTCCTAATTGCCTTTTAAACTGCAAACTTAGCACTACACTGTTAAAATCTCTCCCAGTAATGGTTGCTAGGAAAACAAAAAGGTGTAAAATTAAAAAAAAAATGCTCGCTGGGATCGTTTGTAAAGACATGATACTATTCTTTGATCTCTGGTTTATTACTACCTTATGCTCAAATAAACAATTCAGATCCAGATAAAGGGAAAATGACTTCCTTGAGTTGAACACAACTTCTGAAAATGAATCAATGTATCTATTTAGTTGGCAATAATACTGAAGTTCTAGAACTCCCCAAGCTTTCCGGCTTCGCAGAAGGGGGAGGGAATGTCCCACATGAGCGCCGGGCACAGGCCGCACACGCTAACCCATTACTTCTACAGCCCAGTTCCAAACTGTTCAAGGCCTGGTAGTAGGCTGCGGCCCAAGGGGTTGGAGACCCCTGTTCTAGATACTCCCTCATTCTCAAGTTGGTTAGCTACTGCTACTTGATTTGGTGATTAACTGAATAAAGAATTTTCTAAAAGACAAAAGTTGTGCTTAGTACTGGAACAGGAAAATATCCTGGTTTGATAAAATAGATTGTCACAGGTAGTAGTGCAGGTAGTAATGATGAAGAGTGTCTTTTATGAGCTTAGGTTAAAAAGCCAATTTTGATCTGACCTGAGAAGGCAGATTACCCTAAGTTGTTTCACCACTGGTTAAATTCAGATAAGACTAATATTGCTAAATACACACAGGTTGCCCTTGACTTATGACCATAATTGAGCCCAACATTTCTGTTGCTAGGCAAGACAGTTAAGTGAATTTTGCCCCATTTTATTATCTTTCTTGCCACCGTTGTTAAGTGAATCACGGTAGTTAACTTAGTAACATGGTTGTTAGATGAATCTGGCTTCCCCATTGACTTTGCTTGTCAGAAGGTCACAAAAGGTGATCACATAAGCCTAGGTCACAAAAATACCAGTTGCCATGCATCTGAATCAATGATGGGATTCAAAAATTTTTACTACCGGTTCTGTCGGTGTGACTTGGTGGGTGTGGCAGGGGAAGGATACTGTAAACTCTCCATTCCCACCCCACTCCTGGGGCAAGGGTACTGCAAACTCTCATTCTCTCCCCATCCCACTAACCTGCTTTCCAGCTCTGTTCTCCTGTGCAGGGCAACCACAGAATACCCAGCCAATCAGCAGGGACTCGGGAGGCAGAGAATAGATGGGGGCAGGGCCAGTCAGAAGTGGAATTTACCAGTTCTCTGAACTACTCAAAATTTCCACTACCGGTTCTCCAGAACTGGTTAGAATCTGCTGAATACCACCTCTGATCTGAATGTTGATTATGTGACTATGGGGATGCTGCAATCGTTATGTGAAAAATAAGTCACTTTTTTCAGTGCCATTGTAATTTCAAACAGTCATTAAATGAATGGTTGTAAATTGAAGACTACCTATAGGCTGATTTTAAAGATAGTTTTAAAAACTTCTATTATTATAGAGCAATGGTGGCTAACCTTTTTGGGCTCCTGTGCCAAAAATTGTGCGCACGCTTGCACACTCGCGTGCCAGCACCCAGAAGGCAATGCGTGCCCCCATGCACCCTGCGCATGCGTGTGCAATCCCACCCACCCACCGCCCCCTTGCCTGCACTGCACCTCACGGCTGATTTTCAGCCGGTTTGAGGGCTTTTTTCAGCCTCCCAAAGGCTTGAGGAAAGGTTTTGCAAGCTTTGCAGGCCGAAAACTAGCCCCGTTCGTCACTTCCTGTTTTTCCGAAAATACCGTGATGAAACGGGGCTAGTTTTCGGCCTACAAAACTTGCAGAAACCTGCAGAAGCCTTCCTCAAGCTTTTAGGAGGCGGAAAAAGACTTCAAACCAGCAGAAAATCAGCTGTGAGGCATGCACATACGCAGTGAGGTAAGTTTACCTGCAGCTCGCATGCTGGCACAAATGGCTCTGCGTGCCACCTGTGACACACATGCCATAGGTTCGCCATCACAGTTATAAGGGTGATAGTGTGAATTAGACAAACATTTCAAATGACATAATTTCTCTCCTTTTGCTTTTCTTTATTTAACTATATTTAGTTAACATATTGCTTTGAATATTACAGGTAGTTGTCTCAGTGATGACTCTCAAGACAAGGCAGATGAAGGGAAGAACACTCAAGTATTGGGAGAAAGAGCTGTGTGTCACCCGACTACAGTCTCCAACTAGATTTCAGATGCAGTGGCTGAAGGATACTGTCCATCATCAGTGTTATGCCAGTTCAAACAGTTGGATGTCGATGGAGCCATTGGTCTGGTAGAAATACCTGGGACAAATGTTTTCCCATTTATTTGGGAATGGTTTGTCTCTGTTGGTCCTCATGAAATGGACAGGATCCTAGGGAATGTGAGCGTAGCCACATGTTTTAGATCTGCATTCCCCCTAGCTTATAAAAGCTTCCTGAGAGATGATGTTTGCCTTCTTAAGAAACCATTCCCACTCTGACAGACAGTTAACTTCCTATCTCCAATCTTCCCTTTCTGGGAAAGGATGTTGGGAAGGTGGTTGTGCTGCAGATCCAAAAGATCCTGAAAAAGCAGATTATCTGGATTCCTTTCAGTTGGGATTCAGGTCTGGATATGAAATAGAAATGGCATTGATTTTGATGATCTCTGGTGAAAAGGACGTGTTGGGGGGGGGTGTTCATCCTTATTCTAACGGACTTCTCAATAGCTTTCTATACCATTGATCATGGTATCCTGGAACAACTTTGGGAACTGGAGTTGGAGGCACAGTGTTGTCCTGGTTTGTCTCCCTTTTTTCAAGGCCATTTACAGTCATTGTTGATTGAGAACAAGAGGTCTGACCCTAGCCTCTGCTTTGTGAGGTTCCTCAGGGATTGGTGCAAATCTTAATGCAATCTCTCATTTTTTAAGGCTCATGAAAAAGCCTAAAAATAGGCCGGCACTTCTTTTAAAGCATGTACAACTGTATTATGTTTTAAATGAATGCTTAAATTTCTTTTCTGCTTCTCAACATTTTCCTTTTGAAACAGATGAAATTAAAGAGTAGATTTAATTTGTATTTGTTTAGATATAAATGCCTTGTTGCATGCTATTTTAATTTTATATCTGCACCTTTGGTTTTTAAAGGTATTTAGACTACCTTTATAATTAAAAATTACCACATAGAAAAAGTTCCATGAGAAGAAGTACAGCAAACTTTGTCCCATCAAGATAGAAAAATCTGAGACAAGAAATATTACAGAATGATGCTTAAGAAATTATATTTCAGAATGGAAAATCATTCAAATGTATGTGTATTTATAAACTGTGAAACCTATGTTTAAGCCTGCTATTACATTCTTTGCATGAGCTGTAACTTTGAAAATGTTTGTCTTCTACTGAATTCTGGATATAGTAGGGTATAATCAAAATGTCAAAAAGTGAATCCATTGGAAATAAACTGACCTTAGTAAAAACAATATCCTCACATATTTCAGAATTATATTACAATTCATCCTTCTAAACCAGGGCTGTCAAACTTGCAGCATCACTTCGTCATCACGTTACATATTACGACTTTTTCCTCCTTCACTAAACCAGACATAGCTAGCGCATGATGGTCCATGGGCCGCAAGTTTGACACCCCTGCTCTAAACCATACCCCCTTTTCTTTTTGTTTTCCAGTTACTATAATACTTGGTATTTAAAATATCTCATATAGCTGATATATCCTGACAATATATTGTTTTCCAACGTAAAGCAAATACTTTTCTTGCTACATTCTTTATTTAACTAGAACTCATTAAAGAACAAGACAAATGTTAATGAGTAAGAGAATTGAAATCTTCAAATTTGTTCACTTTATCATAATTTGATATGATTTATGAAATATATTCAGAAATGGGGAGAAAAAAACCCAAATACTATAATTTAAGCGTATATTGTTTTGTTAGAACTGAGTCAAAAGATAAATTGATTAAATGTTTGAATCTGAGGTTTATAACTGTCTTATAGAATGGAACATATCCTAATTTTCCTTTTCATTTAAATCAGTATTCAAATGGCTCTGACCTTGAAATATCCTTTGCAACTGTTCCGAATGACTATTGGATCTCTATTCCTTGATAATGGGGACATTAACCCTTCTCATTTATTCATTATATTGGATTCATAATCCTAGTATTTTAAATTTCTAAAATGTCTCTCAAGTATTTTTCTTCTGCTATTATTCAACTCTGGAACAGCTATATCTGATCTGGATTTCTATGCTTGTGTATGCTATGTATTTTACTGATAAAGTGTGGTGATAATACATTTCATTCTGCTATTCTCTCTTTTCCATTTTTTTCTTTTTCAAATTTATTGCATGTTACACTTTTTTGTTTATGGACATTCATAAGTAACCAAGTTTATATGTTACATTGCTCTCTGAGGATCTTTACCCTTTCTTCGTTCACTACTCATGCTTTTCTCGTATTTCTTGACTCTGCTTCAGAAACATTTATCACATCCCCCCTTCCGTTTCTGAACCCACAGTTAACTCCTGTAACAGTCTCACACTTTGCCTTTGGACTTGAGTTGTATTAAATTTCTTAGGATTCTGAGAAGGTAGGCCAAAACCAAAACAATATTCAACTGAAATAAAATTAAAAACATTGCATTTCAGTATACTTTCACACTTATTTTTTTTAAAAAATAAAAAGCTCAGCCTAGACAACATGTTTCAAGAAACATACTGAAGCACGTCACAGAAAAGCAACCAGGAAGGTGTGGGGGATAAATAACAAGTTCTAACGGAAACACTTGAAAAAGTTTAGCCTGCTGGATTATAGCTTGAACACGTGAAGGCTTGTAAAATGGTGCCATGAAGGCAGCTCTGCAAACTGCATACATTCAGCCATAAAGTCTGAAGAAGAGTTGTGCTTACATCTGCTTATAAGTGTTTTGAAGCCTGCTTGGAGGTCAAATCTGTTTCAAGTCTTAATGTATCCAGATGAATGCCAGAAAAAGGTCAATAATTGTATTTATATAACTAAAAACATGGCATGCAAAAGATGCAACGTAATTGTTCTATTGTTCCTAAAACAGAGCTCAAAACAATAGGTAGAAATTGCAAGAATAAACTCTGGTTAAACATAACAAAAAATTCCTACATCTGTGAAATGTAATTGAACAAAATGCCATGGAAATTGACAAATTCTACTTTGCAAACTATCCTCAGACATCTGTTGAAGATGTTGAAGGGGCTTCCTCATTACCTATTGTTCACTGAGCACAAATTGGACTAGATTTTCTCACTTCCTCTATCTCTGTCAGGCCCCCTGATTTCATCTGCTTTTACCTTTACCTATAATAGAAATACAACTACAATGTATACAAGTCATACATTAAGTTAAGTAGCTCTGCATATTGAGGTAAAACTTCGGAAGCTGATTGAAGAGATCAGAGCCCTTTGCTGATCAGCACTTTCTTTTCTAAGATACTAGAGGGTATTGAGTCTTTTAGTTCTCTCAGTTATGGTCAAATTTCTATGGGACAAGGCATAAAAATAAGATCAAAATACAAAGAACATGTTAAAGCTGTCCAAAAACATATAAAAGAGGCAGAAAAACAACCAGAAAACAAAAAAACTGACTATGTATTGAAGGAGGAATAAAAGTAGATCTTCTGGTATAAAATGATAGGATATGATTGAGAGGAATTGCTTTGGAGAAAGTGCTTTGTAAGTGCACTACTATCAACAGAAGGTCTCTTTGCCTTTAGCTATCTATCACTGTCACATAATGGGTTAATCCACAGAAATGTTTCAGAATCAGAGCTTGGTAATGCATCTCTCTTTCTCTCTCTCTCTCTCTCTCTCTCTCTCTCTCTCTCTCCATCCATCCATCCATCTATCATCTATCTCCCTTAGATACCCTGTCCCAAGCTGTGAAAGACCTTAAGTTATAAGCTAACAATACAAAGTGGATCAAGTAATTGTACACAGAATCTAAAGGAAAATCTAAAAGTAAGTTCTGGCTCAAACACATCAAACGTTTCAGGAAATGGAAGACATAACCTCATACAGAAATAAAGTGAAAAAAGAGAAGCTAAGAAACATGTGCCCAACATTCACGGACGTTAACTTCAATCTAACTGTCAACTTAAATAGCTTATCAGAAAAAATCTTAAATGAGTTAAGTATTGGAGATTCACCATCATACATGGACGTGAATTCAATTCAACACATGAATGAAACACATGTTCCAATAAATACTAAGAATGGAGAACTGGAAGAAATGATCCCTGTGGCTATATTTTACTAGACTGACTTTCTGAAATTTGTACAATACAGTATTACCTACATCATATAGCTATTATCCTCTAAGATGGCAAGAACTTTGCAATCACTGGCATCTTCAAATACTTATAAAATTCTGATCTGATGTTTGTAGTTTTTTTTTTACATTATGATTGTCACATCATAATCTACTCATTTTAGGATAACTTATGTAAGCATGGGGGTGTTAATTCTACAACAGCCTCCTATAGCATAGAATCTAGATTAAATTTAAAGAAAGTAATGTGCCCATGGGTGTTTAGTAAAGTTTCCTGGGTAAGCAAGATTTCATAGTGAAGTTTTATTGGCCCGTAACAACAATATCAGGATTAAAATTCTATAAACCATTAGTGTGCCTATTAGGGAAGCAATATAAATGCAAGGCAAATGTCATCTATCCTCCGGAAAATCCTTTAACTTACTCCCACTAGGTTGAAAGTGGCTTGGGAGAGGCATGCCTTGCATCTGTTATACAAGAATTTCTGGTACTACTTTGGCATCTGAATATAAAGTTTTGTAGGGTTTTGAAACCTACAAAACTATTCACTAGTCAATGAACACGTTTATCACAAATCATGATACTATATACTTTATTCAGCCTTACTTCCCAGTGAAGGGATTCTATTCCCTATTTCTATTGCCTAGACTATTGCCATCTCAGAACATAGGAAAGGGATAATCCATAGTTGCACAGTCATTTCCGCCCACAAAACTCATCTGGAATATACTGCACTGCCTACCATCTTAAAACATTATATAAAGTTACTTAAGATGTACATGAAATCTCTTTTTCTCCCTTAACCTTAACAAGGAATGGCGTATATACATGGAGGACGAGGCTGCCCTTCTATCTTTCTTACAAAAGGTTGCACCAAGACTAATAGCAAGCTGTTATTATGAATCAAAGATTTGACAGTTCATAAAATAAGGTATTAGTTGAGAGTGGATAGTAAACTGGAAATATTATGTTATTTACTTGTGCACATGCATATGTTACATGTATTGTAAAACTTAATATCTCACAGGTATAAGGATTACTTTCTACCACCTTAAAAAGACATACTCAACACCTTGAATTTATTTTAATTAAACTCATAGAGTGTTTAATTAAATTCATAACAATCATTAGAGAAATATTTGTTCATGCTTTCCTGGATATTTTATCTTGGTGATTCCAAAATTTATTGAGAAATGTGCAATTTGACACACCCATTTACAAATCAGCCAAGCAACTTTTCCCTAATTCATTTCTTCATGTTCAAATAATATAAAGGTACTGAGGAGGCCACAGTTGTTAAAAGTGTTTTGTCAGCCTCCAAGAACAGGTATAGGGTGCTGAGTAAGGGGAGAAGAAATAAGGGTGAAAGGATAATAGATTCCCTTCAAAACAGCTCAGGGCAATTACTATTAACAATGAGTCTCTGTTAAAGGCACAGTTATTTCACTGCAACTATTTATGGCTCTGTATCACATCAAACTTTAAGAGCATTTTGACATTTGGGGCATGTGATTTTTAAAAACACAAAAACCACTTTCATTCACAAACAAGCATTTCATTTTATTATTCACGGAACAACTAGAAAGGACGAAGGGGGGATACTAGAGAAAATAGGATGAAGTTGAAAAAAGCTACTCTTTTCCTGCTAACTGGGCTTAAAAATCTGCTTCCAGGTCGCAGCAGTCTCGTCTGAAAGAAACGAACACTGCTCAGTTTTCATTACGTTGGAGGTACAATGCTTCCTGCATCTCCTATGGGGACAATTGGCTTCCCATCACTGCAGAGACCTAAGTCCAAGCCAGGAGGGTTTGCACTCGCTCTCTCCCTCCCTTTTCTCCCTCTCCCATCTGCTTTACACAACGAAGGGAGGGAAAATGAATCCATAAGTGCCTTAGCCACTGCTGAATGCGCACCAGATGCGCAAAACTTCTGCCAAACTTTACCGTTCACTTTACCGATCAGTATTTCTCCCATTCAGGGCTAACTTTTCAGACGTCTCTGTACGGGGGTCCAACAACCGCCTCAGCTCTCCAAAGGGGGAAAAAACGCACACGGACAAACCAACAGTAAAACGCCACTGGGATTAAACAGTGTTAACACTCGAGGCACTGGCAAGGAGAAGTCTTCATCTCCATTTTCCAAACCATTTTCCTCTAACTCAGCTCAGCTCCTGATAGATTTCCCATTCACCCGCCACTTACCCATTCGGGCTGCACAAAGCGGCAGCAACACGTAAAATCCAACGGCTGCACACAACCAGAACTTGGCCATTGCTCCCGCTTCCAGATCTTGTACCCAAGGACGAAGGAGTTTCCTCTCGCAGCTCACACAAATCTGTCCAGAAAGCCGGCGTCTTAAGTTTTGCTACCACTTCTATTCCAATATGAAGCGCGCCTGAAGTAATGAGGGACCTAAACAGGGAGGAGAGCAGAATCTGAAGTCACACCCCTGTTGGAACACAAATGACACGGCATTGGAAAAAGAAAAAGGAACAAAAAAGGGGAGGAGGAGATAAAAGGCTACTACTTATGAGTAAGCACAATTGCCGCTAATATTTCATGCAGGCTCCAAACGGCTTTGACTCAACGCTGCGCGCTCCCCCTGAGGCAGCTGGGCTGGAAAGCACCTCGTGGCTGGGGGCGGGGTGGAAAGAGTTGCTCGGCGCGGCACGCGGCCCCCGAAAAACGAGCGCGACAGGCTGGGCTGCAACTGTTGAGTTTTAGCAAGGCTTCCTAATCCCAGCTTTCCTCCCTCTTTTTGTGTATTCGTTGGAAAGGCAGAGAGTTTAAGCAAGGAATGTTCCCCCCCCCCTCTCCTCCGGGATTCTCCCAGCCCTCTTTTGCCAGACCTTATAAACCGATTAAATTTAGAATGCTTTTTTTTTTAACTGCAACATCATCAGAGAGGTGCTTGCGCTTTTCAAAAAGGCAAGGAGAGAACCTCTGGGGTTTGTTTTTGTTTATTTTTTTTCAAAGATTTCTTGGTGTAATCCTAGATTAATAAATGAAACACTTCTGCGTGTGCCATTATGGACTTTAAACATTACACCGAGAATGCAAAGAAAAAAAAAACCTTGGCCCGGTGTTTTCTGCCCTGCTTTGCCCTCAGAATTTACCGCCCACAAACTCATTTCAAAACAGATTGTTAAGGCAGAAGAAAGCAGGAAACTAACAAACACTGTTGGATTTCTTCTTTCTGTAACCACAGGTGTTGCTCTTCTCCCTCTTGTCTTCTCTTAGCTTCTTTACTATTGTTATCTGGTATCCATAAAATTACACACTTCATTCCCTAACCGCATCCTTTCTGAACCTGCAACTTGAAATAGTCCAGTGTTTTTCTAAATACGGTATTTAAATGCCTGTTTAAAATAGCCTCTTCAATCCAGAGCCACCTTCTAAATTTCCCATTCTGCAACCTCCCCAGGTGTCCACATGTCACTCAATGTGAAGGAATTTTTTTTTATTATTTAGGTATATAGTCCATATTTCCAAAGGGTTATAACAATTTTGGATGATACTACATAGTCTAAGCTCATGTACATTTCAAGAATGAGGACAGCTCAATGAAAGACTAAAACTGACTAACCACATTTTAAATAACAAAAGACTGAAATTTGAAAACAACAAGAACAATTCTACAAGATGGAAACTGAATGGCTTTTCTGTCATTGATGTGTACAAGTTCCCTAAACTGATGAGCTGTTGAGGATAAATTCTCAAAAACTACTGAGCAGAAGACAATCTTCGTTCCACTTTCTTGTTACTATGACATAGACTCCTTCTGTAAGCTTTATGTACATCTAAAAATATCCCTCTATTAAAAGAGAGTGCCTGATGATTTTCATTTATGGGGAATAGACCTACAGTTAAGCTGTCCCCTATTTTAAGTAAAGTTTAACAGTTTTCAAAGAAAAAATAACCTTAGAGGAAAAAGGGGCAGAAGGGGAAGCTAGATATTCCACCATTAGTATCTGTACCAGAAGTACATAGGTCACTAATGTCTATGGAGATTCTCAATCATCCAGGTCATAGGTGTCCCAAAGATGCTTTTCAAAAGGCAACTGGATTTTCTTGATTGGTTTGTTTTTTACCTTGAAAATGTTTCACTTCTCATCGAAGAAATTTGTTTAGTTCTGGCCAGGAGTGGGATTTAAAAATCCCAGCAACTGGTTTGCTTCCCAGTTGCTGGGTGGGCATGGCCATGGTGGGCGTGGCCTACTAGGACTTCCAGGAGGGATGTTTTTTGCCTTCCCCAGGGTCTGGAGGCTTCCCTCGAGCCTCTAGGGGGGTAAAAATGGCCTCCCTCGGTGTCTGGAGGCCCTCTGGAAGCTGGAAACAGGCCCGTTTCCGGACTTCCAGAAGGCCCATTTTTTACTCTCCCAGAGCCTCCGCGGGGACCCTGCATTTACCTGCATCCAAAACGGGCCACACGGAGACTCCGGGGAGCGGAGGGGAGAGATGGGCGGGGCCAGCCAGTCAGTTCAACTACCAGTTCGGTGAACCAGATGTAAGTTTAATATCCAATTTGCCCAAACTGGTCCGAACCGGCTGAATCCCACCCCTGGTTCTGGCTGAATGGTGGGGAATCATTCCTTAGCAGTCATCTGGATGTTAGCACCCTGAAGATCAGTCCTTAGCTCTCTGAGAGCCACTTGGGAGTTATCTGTACTCTCGGGGTCATCTGAATTGGAATGTAAATAGGAGTGGAACTTTCTTGGGACTGCTGAAAAGACTGTGTTGTAGACAGGAGATAGATGGTGTTTATCCCTCTCATTCTGTTGAGAGAAGGCTATTCAATTTTAGTATACATAGCCTCTTTCAAACCAGTGGTCCACTCTGACGACCTCTAAAAACTAGTCAAAGAGGCCATCTGTATTAAAATTGAACAGCCTTCTCTCAACAGAGTGGTGGTGGTGGTGGGATATAAAACATATTTCCTGTCTACAACACAGTCCTTTCAGCAATCCCAAAAAAGGTTTCACTCCCATTTGCACCCAATTCAGGTGACCCCAAGGGTACAGATACACGCCCAAGTGGCCTTAAGGACTCTCAGAGAGTTAACAACCAATTATTTAGCCAGAACTGAAGAAGCTTCGTAGATGAGAAGTGGAACATTTTCAAGGGAAAAAAAATACCAAGAAAGTCCAATTGCCTTTTGAAAAGCTCCTTTGGAACACAGGTCATTAATATCCATATTATGACAAGAATTTACAACTAAATTATCATGGACAAACACGGCTACTCAATGCCATCTTTTCTCTCCTTTATGGAGATAGATGCTGGATACATTAGGATGGGCTATTGACTTAGACTTCTTTTCTATTTTTTTTCAAGAAGAACATTGAGTTTTTTAATGGCAGATAGTGCAAAAGTTTTGTATTTGGTGGCGCCAAACACTTTCTATAATAAGATCTACAATCTAGTTAGTGCCAGAAACTATTTTCTTGGTTTGAGAAGAAAACAGTCTGCTGGAATGCTGGATGCCCTTTTCTTTTCTGCCAGCTGCTTTGTTCGGACATGTAAGTTATGGCCTGAGTCCTGCAGAGCACTAAAGAGATGAGCAGTTTATGTTCAAAAGGGAAAACCAGCAATAACCTCAGATGTCCTTCTCTTCCAGTCTACATTTGTACAGAGTTCCTGTTCATCAAATGATGCAGAGAAAACTATTTCAAAGATCATTCCACCATTATAATTTGTCAATATAATCAAGATTTCAAAAGAGTTGCAACTCTGACCAATTTATTAAGTTTACGTCACAGCTTAAGAAAGGAAAAAGTTATATCATTCTCTTCAGTTATCTACAATCATAGTCCCAATGGACCATTTCATATCTTGTAAATGTTACAGAATATAAACAAGTGGAATAAGGAATGGCATTTATAAGTCTAAGTTCTGATGTTCATACTGATTTGAACATAAGTGCTTCCCAATGCAGCAAGATCTATTACTATGAAAACATGCATTAAATTGCAACATAAATCAAAATGTTCATCTGTCAATTGCATTGGAGCAGGAAACTTTCCAACCTGTTACTCTATTTGGATACAGTATTACTTGAAAAAAGCTCCATGATAGAGCAATGAATCTTAAGAATACAAAAATCTCTGATTCAATCCCAGATACCTCCAATAAAAGTTGTAAAAATCAAGATAAAGATGCCCTTAAATTGACCTCTTATCCTGGTAACTACATAGATATATCCATATAGTTTTCTTGGCACTGAGTACAAAAGGGATCATTTTCCAGGAAGTTATTTGACTTTCCAGTCTAGCCTATTTAACAGAATATTGTAAAATATAATAGCCATTGCTACAGAGCTGCCAAAAATCCCCATATATGAATGGGTAGTTGATTTAAACTTAGAATATACTTTTGGGGTTTTAATTGATAAATAACACCATCTATGTACATAACATTTGCAAGGAAACATAAGCTTAAAAAAAAATGTCCGTGCACGCTTAAGCAAGACAGAAGCAAGGATCTTAATACCATTGTGAATTCTGCTGCATTCATCCCATTTTGTACTTTATTGTTCCTAAGGCTTTGTTAAAGTTGGGATTGTAGTGCACAGAATCCCAGTATTTTAATTCATATATTGACACATATTATCCACTAAAGGTTTTAGTCATTTTTATGCCATTTTATTTTTACTGACAGCCACCCAGACCTTTTTCATTTTTGGATTATTTGGATATTACCAACGATTTCAAAGAAAGAGAGGAAAGAATACAAGGTAATAAGCTGTGAAAGGAGACAATCACAGTTATACATGGTCACTGAGTTCAATGTACACAGTTCTGCATTGTTTCAATTGCTGATTAAGACAAGCGGATAAAATCTGAAAAGTTTCACAAAAGCCATGGGTTTTATTAGAGTAGACAGGAAAATAATGTGTTATGTAACTAAGCGATGAGTAAATTCGCTACACCATAAATTCCTCTTTCCTACTATCGTGTTTCTCACATAATAAGGCCGAACCTTACTTTTTTTTGAGCCCCGAAAAAACGGCTAGGCCGTCTTTTCGGGGGTAACTTAATTTCCCCCCTTTCATCCTCATCTAGAGCACCCCGCGGCAGCCTTGCCACCAGCTGCTCCTAACGGGCGATCATGGCGAAGCGCAGAGAGCTCCCTACTCCCACCAAACACCTTTGCTGCAGACCCCAGACCTTTGGCACCTGCCGCTGTTGCTTTCCCTTCTGCCCATTCCGCTGCCGTTTGGAGTGCCGTTGGAGCTGCTGCCGCCATTTGGAGCTGCCTCTGCCGTTTGGAGCTGCCTCTGCCGTTTGGAGCCGCTGCTTCCATGTTTGGAGCTGCCGCCGTGTTTGGAGTGGCGGTGGTGCTCCAAACAGCGGCAGTGCTCCAAACGCGGAAGTGGCAGCTCCAAACGGCGGCGGCGGCGGCTCCAAATGGCAAAGGCAGCTCCAAAGGGCAGAGGCAGCTCCAAACGGTGGCAGCAGCTCCAACGGCACTCCAAACGGCGGCGGCGGCTCCAAACGGCAGAGGCAGCTCCAAACGGCGACAGCAGCTCCAAAGGCACTCCAAACGGCGGTGGCAGCTCCAACGGCACTCCAAATGTCAAGTCCCCCCACCCTTCCCCCTATTTTGCATGTTTTAAACTAGGCCTAAATTTGGGGGGAGGGGCTTAATTTGATTTTATGCCTAGAAAACATGCTGGGTCTTCCTATTGGTGGAGGCCGTATTGTTGGAGAAAAACGGTACTTCTCTTTCGAGAAGGAAGAATAGGACTGTCATCACTACCTTTAGATTCTGTTGCTTACCCTGTTAGGTGCATACCTGCTTATCTATTCATAGTTGCCAAGTAAAGAAAGTTTCTTCCATTAAAGTTTTACTAAGACCAAGCATGGGTGTGCAAATACTAAGTTAGTTAAACTCATATAGGTAAATATTTGCAGATCAAGGGAATTGCATTTGGAGGCTGCTTATTCCATACAATTTTACACAATCTGTTGTCTGCCATGCCTGTCAATAGGAGGTAATTCCTATAGGACTGTGAATAATGAATTTGCTATTTAATATACAGTATGTTGAGGAACATCGCCCTAGTTATACATTATTGTAATTACATTGCTGTTTTTATTGCTTTTCTATTAAAAGAAATGTGATGAAAATGGTAATGACAAGTTTAGATTGGGAATTTAAAAAAAATAGGTCACAGTCTGAAATGATATATTTTAATTTCTGGTGAATTCAGCTATGTACAGTATGACAGTTTAGATATTGGTGAGTTTAAGCAATTTTAAATTTGGATGGGATGGTTTCTACGCATATATATCTTCATTTAGTTTAGCCAAAATGTATTTCAGGGTCTTTCTCATTCCACTGGTGTGTGTGAGGGTGCTGGATGTATGTCCCTTGAGGACAGCACAGGGGGTAAGGCTTAATGAGACATTTTAATAAATGCAGGCCTTCAAGCTGTTTTAAATGGACAAAGATATCATTTATCTTTGGACGTTATAACTTATATGCCATCTGAAAAATATTGAATTGAAAGCTGATCAACACAACTTTAAATAAAAAGCTAATTTCTCAGTTGCAAATTTTGCTGTCCTCACTCCATATGTGACGAAGCGTTGTGTGGATGAATGGCAATGAAATGTTAAAATGAGTGGATAATCTTCAGCTCTACAAGGGTCACATATTGCCCATTCTTATGTTTTACAATAATTGGAAAATAACCAAAATTCAACTCAAAATGATAAGAGACTGATTTTTCACAAAGTTTTTGTACAGTCTGTATTTAATCTTATTTGGCATCCCTATCAAATAATCACTATATTTCAGGTCCCAACACCTTTGTCCTCACAATCTGACCTGGTCTCTTCATACGTTATCTTTAGTGAAGTGTGCAAACCAGCATTTGCATTTCCTGCCTTGGATGAGGAGAGCACATCTTTCTCCTTCTGTCCTGGCCACTTTTTACAGAGGTACGACTGAGAGCATTTTAACAAACTGCATCATTGTTTGGTTGTGGTAGCAGTGCCTCAGATAGGAGATCCATACAGAGAGTGGTAAGGACAGCTGAGAAGATTATAGGAAACTCACTTCCCATTATTCAGGTTACTGAGTATAAGTGCTATGAGCTTAGAGCTTGAAGTTAGAGAGCCTCCTACACTCACTTCATGGTCTGTTTCTGTTCCTCTCTGGGACCAGATTTCAAAGAATCTATAGCAGGACTACTAGACTCTGTAACAGCCATCCTTCTTGTAAACTCGCAGTAAAAATTTTTGCCATGTATATGTATACATCTGAGCTAGACTGTGATGTTTCTCTGTGTCATTTAAGTGTACATTTAAAGTGACAATAAAGTTTTTATTCTATTCTATTTGTTATTACATTATTCTTCATGATTAAGAAGAAAATGGAGCACTAAATCAGGTGGCTGTCCCCCACAATTCCCAACCTTTTTGCCTCATACGCAATATTGTATAATTCCCCTCTACAACGCTACAAGGCAATGGGGCATTCTGAATAGACAAAAAGGAAGATTCTATAAGGAACAACAAAGGAATGTTGTCCTTCTCTGTAGTAGGCACCCATCAAGGATTGGAAAATGTAAAGGTCATTGCTTAAGAAAGACCCTTCCTATTTCTAACATTTAGAGGTAGAGGAGTTAAAATGAACATTGTTCACCTGCCCAAATCCCGTGCAGTATCAATTCAGTGTTTTCAAAACAGATAAGATGGTAGTCGGACTCTAACTCTTGTCTACCTGTGTGAACTCATAAAAGAAAAGAAAAGAAATACAGCACAGCTACTGCAACTGTCATTCCCTCACTGCTGGGAAAAAGCCAGTTTCAACTGATTCAAATGACTTTTATATAGAAGAGAACCCTGTGTTCCTCTACTAGCCAATCCATACAGCTTGTTTATATTAACAAATATATGGAATACAGAATTGAAGCCTTTTGTTTTCATTAGACCATTCACAGGTTATATATAAACAGCCACTGTGGCTGGCATTCAGTGTGTGACCCAGTGCAGAAAGAAAAAGAAAAAAAGAAAAAGAAAAAAAGATGGGGGGGTTAGTGCATTATATGTTTAGGGAAAATAATAAGCATTCATTTGCTTCCACTGACTCAGGTAATAACTGGTTATGTGCAGTGCTGACTAAAAACATATTCCAGTGACTCATATGAGGGATATAATAAGAGTTAAAAAGAGACTTTAAAGACTTTAGTTTTTTTATTCAAGATGTTGATTTAAAAAAAAAATCATCTTACTTTTTTCTTTCATGCTCATTGATGAAGTAAGAATCAGTAAAGGACTGTGGTATAGCTGACTTCTTGGACTTACTTTAAAATTATTACTTTCTTATAGTTTTAACTGACAATTGTTTTTGGGGGGAAATGGGAAGGGGAACTATATATCCTATTACTACTGGAATAATAGCAAGATACAAATATATGATTGAAACTCTGTGAGCATATTTAAGATCCTGTTATAAAAACCCTATGCTCCTTATTCACTTCAAATAAAAGTAGAAATCAACATTTTCATACTGGACTGTATGTAATTTTAAAATTCCTTTCTTTCCCAGATTTCAAACTAATGTGAAATTTAAATCAGACATGAAGTTGTATTTTTCCTCATATATTTCAAACAAACTAGCCAAGTGATGTGGGAAAATATAGATGCATGTGCAACTTTTTAATGAGAGAAAGTTTTTAGATAAAATGATTAGGTAGCTGTTTTAAAACATGCAGAGTATAGTCCACATTTCTTCTGAGTTAAACTATGCTTGTGGTATATTTTATTGGAAGGTGATGCAAGTTTTTTCCCCATTTTCCACTTCCTTTCCAGTTCCCAACTCCTCCTCCCATAAAATTTTGGGGATGTCATCAAGCACCGTGAAGTAATTTTGCTTGTGAAGTTCTAAAATATAGAGAAAGAAGGAATGCTTTATTTACATAATAACCAAATAACTATGTGTAAGTGGGAAAGAAACAATACTCATTCTTGAATGTTCCCGATTTCAAATTTTAAAAATGAATGATCGGCATCAAGGGTTATAGAACTACTGAACACCAGCCTTATGATCTTGGCCTTTTACGCCACCAAGGTAGTAGTAGTACACATACTCCCTCTTTAAGAAGTTATCCCTGAACTGAAAAATTCTGGAAAACTTTTGGGCAGCTCACCAAACTCCATTTTGGGGGATGGTTGTTGAGAAGGTTGTATATAGCTTCAAGGAGGACTGGAGAAAATAGATTACCTTGATGCTATGATATCAGGGGTGTCAAACTCAAGGTTCACGGGGTGCTTAAATCTGACCCACGGGGCTGGCCTGGAAATAGCAAAGGACTGGTCCACAGTGTCTCTGACAGCCAAAATGGGATAGGGGGGGTCATGCACAGCCTCCTGTGGCCCATTTTTGGCCTGGAGGGTTTCCTGCAGCTCTCTGCCAGCCAAAACAGGGCTCAGGGGGGTCATGAGTGCTGCAGAAGACTGGCAAACTGCTGCAGGAGGCTTCTGTTTCATCTCCCCCCCCCCCCCATCCCTGATCCAGCCCTCAAGGAAATCCAGTTTGACACCTTTTACTAAATGCTACAATATATTATACATATATGCTATATTATACATATATACATATACACACCTTTAAAAAGGATGATTAAAAATAATATAAACTAAGATATGGGGGGAGGGGGGGAATAATAGAAAGATAGAAAAGAAAGAAAAAAAAGATACCACGTAGTAAATTCTAATATTCTTCACAGAAGTTAAAAGTACATTTATTTATCAAATTCATATAGCCACCCATCTTACAGAATGAGTGACTCTATAAATATATTTTAACCTCTCTATCTAAAGTTATATCATAATTCTGTTCTTTCTATAATTTCCTTTTTCAGTCCTCATTAAAATAGTACAAATTATATTATAACCTGAAAATATCCAGCCATATTAAAAAAAACAAAAAAAATTGTAACTGTTTTGGTTCTGGGAAAACAATTTTTTTAAAAATTACATCATCTCCTGAAGTGGGTCCAAAATGGAATTTGTGGAATGAATTTAGAATTAGTGGGAGATATAACTGGTGTCAAATGATACCTAATTTTTCAGGGACAGGAAGAATGTCTGTTTTCTTTCAACTCCATCCCTTGGCTAAAGACACTTTTGGCAGTTTCTTTTTCTTTTCCATTTTTGAGGGAAGAAGATAGCACAGGCCTTTTTTTGCAATCAGAAAGGATTTTATATGACTCAAGGAACAACTGTGTCAGCCTTCAGATGAATAAAGGCTGCTATTTATATCCAAGGCCTTTCTTAATTTTTCCCAAACCTATACATGGAGGGAAACCCATCTAAAGCAGCCCTAAATAAATTGAAATTATACAATATTATATTTTTCACCCAAGACAGTGAAAATAATAAATTAAAATGTAATCATTGTTATATAATATCATATTTTGGGTTGACTAATTTCACTGATTTTGCTAGACAAGGGTTAGGGTTAGAATTGGGTTAGGTTTAGAGAGGAAAAAACAAACAGAGCATAACATTTGAAATTTTTTTCTAAGCCTGTACCAGCAGCATCCAAAAGGGTACTAACATATTTGATTTATTTATAAAAACACATGTTTGTGTTTTCCTCTCAAGTTTGTGTACATGGTTAAGCACATGTATTCTACTCTGAGTTATTTGATCAGGAGAGAATGGGGTATAGAATTTAGTAGTTGACAACATTCCAATCCTCTGTCCAACTGTCTATCCCATTGGAATACATTGGGAATTTCTTCTTCAGGAACGTTTTTCTCCATAAACACCTACCTGATGCAGCCTATTTTTTTAAACTCAGTCTTTCTTTCACTAGCTTCTTCCTCCCTCATACCAGATGTGGCTCATAGATTCTCTTGCATATTGTTAGATTGAAGGAGTTAGATAATTAATGAATAAATAATTGTCTGAAATAAATATTCATGAAGCTCCAAAAATATCACCAGCTTATTGATTTCATATGACATGGAAAGACCCACTGTACTGCTTAGGCCCAGGGCCCATAGTCTAGCTCTACATTTTTACAGGGATGTCTAACGTCAAAGCAAATTGTATAGGCAAGGCTGGCTAAAGGTCAGGCTGAGTCAGAGACAGTAGCAGGGGGGAGGAAGCAAACACCCATATGAATAAATAAAACTTAATGTTAGATAAAAAAAATTATGTGGGAGTTAGGGTGCAGTCCAAAAGTAAAAGAAGTAGTTAAATGTGGAAAGTGAAAAAGCAGTAAAAAGGGACTGGGGTGCAACTGAATATACAGTGCTATAAAGAGATAGATAGATGATAGATAGATAGATAGATGATAGATAGATAGATAGATAGATAGATAGATAGATAGATAGATAGATAGATAGATAGTATGTTTGTTCTCTATTCTCACCTGTGATAACATCTGCACAGCTCACTTTCAAAGATCAAAGAAAAACACTTTCACTTATCACAAAGGAACAGTTTTACTATTGTGACCTTGACTTGTCATAAAAACGTTTTGGAGGTCTAAGAAAATCCTTCCGGTTTTGGAAAGATTTATTCATTGCTTTCTGCAATAAAGAAGTTGCTTATATTTTCAATTTGTTTCAGTCTAACAATATGCAAGAGCACCTATGAGCCAGATCTGGTATGAGGGAGGAAGAAGCCAGCAAAATAAAGATTGAGTTTAAAAATGGGCTAAATTAGGTTGGAATGGAATGACTTTGACTTCAAAAATATAAAGGGTTGAGTGCACCGCAATAATATTTTTGTATAAACTTTCTGAAAATTATGGGTATAGAAGTTCATTTTTCAGCTTGGAATCGCTACCTGTAGATTCCATAAAGCACCTCTAAAGGATCCAAAGCACATAAACTATCCTTGCTTGTAGATCTCTAAATAAAAATATTTCAGAAGACCTGCCTCAGAGTCAATTTAAGTAGAAGATAAACACAATTCTTCAATAGTAAAATATTTTCCTATGGCATGAATAGCTGGCCTTTCACTAAGCCAAATCAAGCTATCTTATGTTTAAGTGATCTATGTACTTGTCTGTGGAATCACAAACTGTAAACCCTAGCAGCAGGTATCACTTGTTAAAAATTGGCATTCTATTCATCAAACTGTTCTGCATCTTAAATAGGTGCAACATTTGTAAGGAATGAGGTAGTGTATTTATTAATGCCAGAACAGTGGCTCTTTGACAGTTTGGCTAATTGCATTTTTGTTCAGCAGATATTTATTGTAAACCTTAAAAATTAAGAGATTTTGTTATAGAACTGAATAATTTCAACATGATTGCAAGTCTCTCTATTTCAATAGTTAGTAGGTGATCTCTATTGGCAGAAATATATGTGTTTCAGAATATAAAGTGAGAGAGAACAGCTTTGGACCTTTTAGAGGTTCTTTATGGAATCCCCAGGTAGCAATTTCAAGCTGAAAGGTGAACTCTATACCTACAATTCTCAGACAGTTTATACAAAAACATTATTGCAGTGCATCCAACCCTTTATATTTTTGAGGCCGAAGTCATTCCATTGACAGATAATTGGCATTCTTGTATTTCATTTCATTTTTCCAAATGTAGCTAGAAAAAGTTCATGGCCAATCATAATCTGTCACATTACCATTTGTGAAAAAGAAGCTAGCAAATTATCTAAACCATAGTTTCATTTTATGCAGAAAAAAATAAAATACTTTGGATCAGCAGTCACCAACAGGTGGGCCGCGGCCCACTGGTGGGCCATGAGAAAATTTTGGTGGGCTGCAGAGAAATCTCACCCCCAGAGCACCCCCACAAAGCAATTAAACCAGGCTGTTCAGAAACACAAGGCTGCGCCGCCCACATGACCCAATGGAACTCCTTACCTGGTAAACTTGCCTGCTAAATTGCTATTTTTCCTTTTTCCAACCATCATCTGTTCTGCGGTGCCAGGAGATTTAGATTAGCTAGGAAGCAGAAAATGGTTGGATTTCTTGCTTTCTAGCTAGTCTTTAGATCTTCGGCTCAGCACAGCCAAACCTCCCTTAGGACTGAAGGTTTGCTTGCAAGCAAATTCAGTGCAGACTCACCGCAAGCAAATTTGAGAGACTGAGCTAGTCGATGGCAGATAGATAGATCACTGAATGATTCTGTGAGCAACTCAATCTGCCTGCTTTGCCTGATTTTGGGTAAAAGTTGCTCTTTTTTATTAAAAAATTCAATATTTACATTCATGGTGTGTTGTGAGTTAATTTTGTGAGTTTGCTTGCAAGCAAATTTTATGTGACAGACTGAGCTAGCCAGTGGCAGATAGATAGATCTCTGAATGAATCTGTGATTCTGTGAGCAACTCAATCTGCCTGCTTTGCCTGATTTTGGGTAAAAGTTGCTCTTTTTTATAAAAAATTCAATATTTATATAAATATTTATAATATTTACATACAAGCCATGCCCAGCCAGTCACATAATCACCAAGCCACACCCACAGAACCGGTTAGTGGTCCCTGGTATCTAAAATTATGAGTTTGGTGGTCCCTGAGGTCCAAAAGGTTGGCGACCCCTGCTTTGGATGAGTTGATGGTATTAGTGCTTTCAAAAACAAGCAGAAAAAATACCATATATTATGTAAGTTGGGATAGTGCTGGATTCTGGTTTGTGCTTCCTTTCTTCCTATGACTATGCACTTGAGGAACTAGACTTGGCTAACCTAGATCCAATGTGGCAATATTATAATTTAGAACAGGGGTGGGATTCAAATTTTTTAACAACTGGTTCTGTGGGCGTGGCTAGGTGGACATGGCCATGTGACTGGGTGGGCATGGGTTTTTTGCAGCAACCCCCCCCCCCATTTTTTGGGACTTCTGGGCCTCAGGGAAGCCTCATGGGGGGCATTTTTGCTCCCAGGAGGCTTCCCTGTGGTTCAGGAAGAAAAAAATGGAGCCTGGAGGGGCGTGCAGCAGCCCCCCATGCTCCATTTTGGGGCCTTCTGGGCCTCAGGGAAGCCTCCTGGGGGGGCATTTTTTTCTCCCAGAAGGCTTCCCTGGGTCTCAAGAAGAAATAAATGCAGCCTGGAGGGGGCACCCCCACACACACACTTTGTTTTGGACCTTCTGAGCCTTAGGGAAGCCACCTAGGCAAAGCATTAAGACAGTGAGGGGAATCCTGGCACACCTGATCCTAGGAACAGCTGATTGTCGGGAGGGGAAAAAAAGAAATACCTTAAGAGCAGGAAGAGGGATGTTGAGCATGAGCACGATGTTGTGCATGCGCGATAAGGACTGACTGGCCAGGGGGGTGGAGAAGGGTGGGGCCAGCCAAGGGCATGATTTTCCAGTTCGCCGAACTGCACAGAATCATAACAACCAGTTCTATAGAACCGGTCCGAACCAGTAGAATGCCACCCCTGTTTAGAACTGCAGTTGCCCAAAACTCAGCTGTCAGAATTTTATAATAAAAAATAAATCATAGCTTATTTCTTCAGTTTCTTCTTTGGTTTGCCTATTTAATTCCAGGAACAAACTAAAAAATTAACTAGTGATAACTTAAAAGATGTTGAGACTCTAGAAAAATAACTTAAAGGATATCCCCATTTAAGTCCCTATTTATTTAAGTCCCTTATATGTGAAATTATTTCTATAAGATTAGTTTTATCAAACAAACAAACTAAAATTATCATAGGCTTTCCCAAATAGAATATCTTGTTCCTGTGTTTGATGGATACCTAAAATTCACATTTAGGATTTAAGCAGTTTTATATCTGCTATTTGAGATACATAATACACCACATAAAGATATGCTTTGCAACAGGTGATACTTAGCATATTCTCAATATTTGGTAGCATTGATATAAATTTTATTTGTAAAACCACGGGAATACATTTGACTCTTGTAATAAGAACAAGTAGATAGTCCCTTTTTCTAGAGTCTCAACATCTTTTTTTTATGTCTTGGCGACCAAAAATGGATGCAATATTCCAAATGAAATATCTTATGCAATTAGGAACATAGAAATCATATTATTTTAGCATGGTGGATGAAATTATGGCCTTCTTGATTCTTAGTATCTGATTATCAGTCCCTCTTATCGTATGCACACATATTTAAAGAGCCACCTTGCAAATAAGTTCATTGAACTAAAAGGAGTGGGTCAAGCTTTTTAAAACAGTAGTTGCTTCAATGAGTCTTTATCCTAAAACTGCATAGCTACATACCCGAAATGCTCCAAAGTATCAATGATGACTCAATGATGACTGCAGTTCCTCAAATTTGTTATGTAAAAGACTGACTGACCATCTATCTATCTATCCATCCATCCATCCATCATCTCTAATCTCTATCTGTCTGTCTATCTGTCTAATTATTTCAGCCATTGTCTATCCACTGCAGGATGAAGGCCTCTTCCACATGTTTCCAACCAATATGGTCCTGAACTTTCTTTTGCTGATTGGGCCCACAATGCTAGTACAAAGATCAAGATTACTCAAAAGTAACAACACTCACGAAAGAAAAAATGCCAGATATCCTAGTGGAGGAAGTATCAAGTGCCATAAAGTCAATGAAAAATGGCAACGTTTCAAGAAATGACTGTGTTATGGTTGAAATATGTGTGTGTGTGTGTGTGTATGTACACACATGCACACAAATATACACACAGTGTATCCTTTGACAATTTAACTTAAACTTGCTTCAGGGATTACAAACAGCAATCCGATTTTCAAATGAACAGCACACATTTCAAATCTCCTCCTAGCTCAATCCTGTCTTTCAAGTGCATGTAATTACATGACAAGTCCGGGAAGGAAATAAATAACCTTGCCAAGAGTTTGGAAGTCAGTGTATTCTATTATAGTCAACTTATCGCACATCAGATGAGAATAGCAGAGCTTTAATTAAATACAAACAAAGAAGGGAAAATTGCAATTGTATTAATTGTATAAAGTTTAAAGAATCAATTTCAAGTGTATAAAAGTGGCTGGGCTATGTAAAATTCCAAGAAGTTTTAAAAAATTAAATTTACTGTATTCATATCCAAGCCAGCAAAATGACTTTGTAAATATGGTTAATATAAAATAGTATTCATGAAGAGAACATTTTAAAATCAATTGTACATGCTAAAATACAGCTTTTATGTTCAAATTATAAATGTGATATGAAATACCCAATACATATTTTTATAATGGCTCTGTGTGGCAATCATAGGCATGCTTATTCGGGATTAAATCTCATAGACGTCACTGGGAATAATCTTTTGTTATTATAAAGATAATTCTGGTATAATAAAATATACCATAAGGCAGCTTTGCCCATCTTACTACTCTTTAGATATGGTGAAATATTTAAAGCCTGGCCGGGCAATGGACATTATTTATACTGTAGTTCAGCATGACTGAGGAGTTCTGAGATGCAAACCACAATTTTAAGGAACCAATCTGCAATTTTAAATGGCCTGAATTAATCAAAATAAAAAGTAAAATAAAGTAGTGAATTTCATTAAGTCATCTGTGTTCAGCTTGCTGATATGGTAGAATTGTATTTACAATATAATATATTTTGTTTTTAAGCTACAAGCCAGCACACAAACCTACTTAAAAAGAAAGGCATGCCTAAGTCATCCCAAGTCATATCAAAATAACAAAATTGGTAGGGACTTTGGAGATCTTTTAGCCCAACCTTCTGCTCAGGCAAGAAACCCTGGACCGTTTCAGACAAATGGTTATCCAATCTCTTCTTGAAAACCTCTAGTATTCGACAAGGGTGGGATACGAAAGGGTTAACTACCAGTTCAGGATTTACGAGCTTCCCTGCCCGCTGTGAGCTGTGAGCCTAGCACGCTGCTTGCCGAGAAACAGCCTTTGAAACAGCCCTCTTTTCTTGTTTTTTCAACTGCAGCTGTGTCTTGTTTGGCAGCTGAAGTTGAAAAATCAGGAAATAAAGATCAAGTAAGAGCCCGGGTGGGCAGGTGGGCAAAAACATCAGCAGACATAGAACTGGTTCTATGTCTGCTGCTCTTCAGAGCTACCGGTTCTACAGAGGTGGACAGAACCGGTAGAAACCCACCCCTGGTATTTGAGTATCCATAACTTCTGGAGGAAAGTTGTTCCATTGTTTAATTGTCAGAAAATTTATCCTTAGGTCTAAGTTGGTTCTCTCCTTGATTAGTTTCCATCCATTGTTTCTTCTGCCTTTAGGAACTTTGGAGAATAAGAGATCCTCTCTTCTTTGTGGCAGCCCCTTAAATGTTGGAACACTGCTATCATGTCCTGTGATGACGAATCTATGGCACGCGTGAGCCATCGCCCCAGAGCAGGTCTACTGTGCAGGCCGCGCCTGCCGCCCACCCACCAGCTGATCATCAGGTAGCTGCCGTGCAGTATATGCGCAGAAGATGCACACGCATGTGCAGAAATGCACATTGCACATGGGGGGGTTGTGCGCGCATGCACAGAGAAGTGCAGTGGACATGTGGTTTCATGCACACATGCATAGGGGGCGTGGGGGCTCCCACGTGCATTGCCTTATGGGTGCTGGCATGTGTGCGCGGGCACTTTTGGCGCGCGAAGACGGAAAGGTTAGCCACCACTGCTCTAATTCTTCTTTTCATTAAACTAAACATATCCAATTCTTGCAACCGTTCTTCATATGTTTTAGTCTCTAGTTCCATAATCATCTTTGTTGCTTATGTTTTATACTCCAGTCCCCTAATGATCTCTTCTCTGCAGTCTTTCTAGAGTCTCAATATCTTTTTTATATCATGGCGACCAAAACTGGATCTAATATTCTAAGTGTGGTCCAGTAAACATCTCTACTTTCCTTTCTTATTGATACAAAAAGAAGCCAAATTATTGGTTAGCACTAGGAATGATTGTATAAAATAAATGATTGCATATGGACAAAATGAGCAAAATAATATCTGTTCATTCAATAGGAATGTATTCTACTTTTCCTTTCTGTGTGGCTTCAAATACCGTATATACTCGAGTATAAGTCGACCCGAATATAAGTCGAGGCACCTAATTTTACACAAAAAACTGGGAAAACTTATTGACTCGAGTATAAGCCGAGGGTGGGAAATGCAGCAGCTACTGGTAAATTTCAAAAATAAAAATAATTAATTTGGGAAACGATCTCACTATCATGAAAGGTTTAATTGATTCACTAACCCAAAAGAAGAAGATGATGATGACAGCGGGAGGCAAGAGTCACTCTCTTCCCCTCCCTCGGAGGCCCCCTGAGTCAGGAGTCGCTACCGCCGGCGCGGCCCCAGTCCCGTCGCCTCGGGAAGGGAAGGCAAAAAGGAAGAGCCGCGGCAGCGCTTTGCAACAGCAGCAGCGGACCGGAGGCTCAGGCTCAGCGGCTCCTGGTTTTGCCCCACCCTTCCCAAGGCAACGCGGGACCGGAGCTGCACTGGCGGCAGCAACTCCCGACAGCCCCAGCCGGACACCTGAGCAGAGATGTAGGGAGAAGGCAAAAGCGACGGAAGATCCTTCAGGGCAAACTGAGGGGAGACTCACCCTTGGTCCAGATGAGCCCCTTCCCGCCCCTAAGGAAGCAGAGGCAGCCAGCAAGGGCAGGCAAGCCCCACTTCACAGACTCCGTCCGTCCTCACTCCCACCCACCCACCCATCCAAAGCCACGAAGTCCCCCAATCGCGCAGCCCAGAATTGCCCTCCCCTCAGGGGGCAGCAACGACGCCCGGTTTTTCCTGAGACAAGAAGCTCTGCCGTGCAATGAAAGCGCCCTGGCTCTAGGCTCACGGGCTCAGAAAACAACGCGAGCCGAGGTGGCTTCGGCTCCGCTCGGCTTCTCCAACATCCAGCACCGCCCTGTTCTATGTGCCGGGCCCGGCAAGTCCGAGCAGCCAGCGCGTGGAGCAGGATGGCGCCCGGAGATCATTGGCTGCCTCTTTCGCAGCACGGGAGGCCTCCCCCGGCTGGCCAGCTGCTCTCCTCCTTCTCTGCCTGGGGAGGCTTCTTGTGCTGCAAAAGAGGTGGCTAATGATCCCGGCTCCGCTCGGCTTCTCCAACATCCGGCCGCACCCTGTTCTATGTGCCGGGCCCGGCAAGTCCGAGCAGCCAGCGCTTTTGCCTTTGGCCCTTTCCGCAGGCGACGGGACTGGGCCTCACCGGCGGCAGCTGCTCCTCCTTCTCTGCCTGTTTGTTCTGTGTGACCTGAGGAGGAGCCGACGGAACTGCCTGTTGCCGCCGTGGGCACCGAGGGGGCCCGGCTGCCCAAGTCTCGAACATGACGGCGCCGGACCATCGGAGAAGCGGAGCAAAGCCGGAGACCAGCAGCCGCCTCCTCGGGCGCAGAAAGCCTCCCCAACCAGCAGCAGGCGGTCTCCTCCTCCTCGGCCACACAGAACAAACAGGCAGAGAAGGAGGAGAGCAGCTGGCCAGCCGGGAGGCCTCCCGTGCTGTGAAAGAGGCAGCCAACGATGTCCGGCGCTGGCTGCTCCATGCGCTGGCTGCTCGGACTTGCTGGGCCCAGCACATAGAACAGGGCGGTGCCGGATGTTGGAGAAGCCGAGCGGGCCGAAGCCACCTCGGCTCGCGTTGTTTTCTGAGCCCGCGAGCCTAGAGCCAGGGCGCTTTCATTGCATGGCGGAGCTTCTTGTCTCGGGAAAACCGGCCGTCGTTGCTGCCCCCTGAGGGGAGGGCAATTCTGGCCTGCGCGATTGGGGGACTTCGTGGCTTTGGGTGGGAGCGAGGACGGACAGAGTCTGTGAAGTGGGGCTTGCCTGCCCTTGCTGGCTGCCTCTGCTTCCTTAGGGGTGGGGAAGGGGGCTCATCTGGACCAAGGGTGAGTCTCCCCTCAGTTTCCCCTGAAGGATCTTCCGTCGCTTTTGCCTTCTCCCTACATCTTCCCTCTGTTAAAATTCCCCCCACACACACACACACTTATTTTCGGGCGGATAGATTTTGTGTCTGAGCATTCTCACATGACAGTGGGTCTTTCCCCCCCAAAAAAACAGTTAAAAAAAGAAAAAATATATCCTCATGCAAGAACTTTTCTGCTTCCAATTACCCCCATGCTTAAAAGTTGCAAAGGAAACACGGAAGCAGGGAAGCGCCTGCCCAGCTCCGGAGCTCCACACCATTTTTTTTTCAGAGGGGAATCTGACTCGAGTATAAGCCGAGGGGGATTTTTTCAGCACAAAAAAATGGGCTGAAAAACTCGGCTTATACTCGAGTATATACAGTAGTTTCTAAAGCAATCTCTAACGTACTGCTGCAGATTCGAAAAGTTTCAGAAAAGGGAGGGGGGGTGCTTGATTTGCTATCAGTATCTATCAATGTTCCCACTATTTGCTGTGCGTATTAAGAACATTAAAGTACACATTTTGTGTGGGTATTTGTGTGGTATATATAGACCAGTGGTGGGATTCATTTTTTTTTACTACCGGTTCTGTGGGCGTGGCTTGGTGGGCGTGGCAGAGGAAGGATACTGTAAAATCTTCAGTCAGAGGTGGTATTTGCTGGTTCTCCGAACTACTGAAAATGTCCGCTACCGGTTCTCCAGAACTGGTCAGAACCTGCTGAATACCACCTCTGATATAGACTTCAGAAAACTTCCTCCACCTCACAATAACAAATGGCTGTTGTGAATGCATCTGTTAACAAAGGAGCTACCATTTTCTTGTAGGCAATGTTTACTAGAATAGGCAAAATTAACGTAGCAACATGTAGGTGCGGATTCCTTAATTTCAGTGGGTAATTTGAAATTCACTTTGTCTTAAATTAATTTATGAGGAGGAAAGGGATATTTGTGAGGATAAACATACTGTAAATTGCTAGAAACACCAACATTTATGGCTAACATCACACTGAAGATTAAACACAAAATACAACACAGGAAGTCATAATTGGTAATTCAATATTAGTTTATAATGATTTATTTAAACTATGGTAATATATCCTTGTTTGTTCCATATGCCCCCCCCCCCCAATTTGAAGCATGTTATTATCAAGCTTTGTAAAAATAATAGATAAAAACATCCACAACTAATTTTCCTGCATAGTGAAGCAAGGCTTTGAAATTAGGATTTCCATGTCCAAACCATAGATTTTCTACTGCAACCAATAGTAATAATAATAGCAACAACAGCAACAACAATAACAACAACAACAACAACAACAACAAATTGCAGCAGAACTGCAAAAAACTGCACTACTCGGAACTTCATACATCTTAAGAAGGTACATGGTTGATACTTACAGTAGTGCGCTGGCAGCAACCCATATCAACCATTAGCATCAGTCAATGGTACTTGTGATGCTTTTTTAAAAAATAAAGTTTTGTTATACGTTTTCTTCATTTTGTATCACAGCTTCAGTTTTATAACCGCGATATACTGATTGTATTAACATTATTCATTTTTGTATAAATGTGAGGCATTTTTGAATGTTCAGTTGCTGATTTTCATGTTTAATGAATAAAGTATATAATAAAGACAAAACTAGAAAATGAAGCTGAAATTATCTGGGATTTTAGAATTCAACAAACAAATTCCTACCACATAACACATCAGGCTTAATATCAATAAGAAAGACATAGAAGTCTAAATAGTGGATTTGGCAGTACCTGGAGACAGCAGAAGAGAAGATAAAGAACTAGAGAAAAATAACAAAATATAAGGATCTGCAAATAGAAATAGAATGACTGTGGCAAAGGAAAGCAAAAATAATACCAATAATAATAGGCACTTTGGATGCAATCCCCCAAAATCACCATCAGCATACATTCTGTAAAATAAGATTAACACCTCAAACAGCAACATCTGCCTGCCCCAGGTTCTTGGGAAAGACTTGATAAATGAATAGAAGTGCCAAATCCAATCTAAATATTTGGCTGTCTGTGCAACCAACCATAATGATGACAATGGTAGATTGGATAGGAATAATTAATTAATAAGAAAATAATTAAGAATTCAGATTAAAAATTGGAGAAGATCACAAAGTATCAAGATGTGGAAATCAAGATCAAAAGATGAAGGCATCAACTGGTTGTAGTGGTGTCAGTGGTTATCAGCACACTGGTGCCATATCAAAAAATATTGGACAGCCCTTAGATGCATTGACAAAATTTTCATCTGTCAATTACAAAAGTCCACCTTGCTTCAATCCCTACATATATTACATCAATACATTACAACAACCTAGGTTCTTGGGAAAATCATACCAGCTAAAGAACCGGTAGATGTGATTTCACATTTTTGTGTAAATTATTATTATTATATTATTATTATTATTATTATTATTATTATTATTATTATTATTATTATTATTATTATTAAACATTGTCAAACAACAAAATCTACCTATCCCACATACTTAGGAAAGACTCAAAGATGGATAAAAATGCCAAATCCAGTAAACATTTGACTGGACAATAATCTGACTCATCATCATAAGCTTCAACATCAATAGTTAATGGGCTAATCTGCAGGTGTAACTTTCAGAGCTTCTTTCTATAAAGCTGTAGCAACTTATCTAATTTGCATAATCTTGTCATACAAGATGCTGCACAGTTACGGGAATCTTCATGCAAAACAATCCAAACACTGCATTCTGCTATTAGAGGCACATTTTAATTACACTCAGCAGAAGGGTTTCTCTGACGTATATGCATAGGATTGCATCTCTCTCTCTCTCTCTCTCTCTCTGTGTGTGTGTGTGTGTGTGTGTGTGTGTGTGCGTGTGTATTTTCTTAAGTTTTCGTGGATGTATGGTATTCAGCTTTGTTCAGGTATTTTCCGATGTCATTATAGTTGTACTTTTAAAGTTGTAGCAACGTTTTGGCAGAATCTCATCTGCCATCATCAGGCTTCTGTATAGTGTTCAATATATATATATATATATATATATATATATATATATATATATATATATATATATATATATATATATATATATATATATATGTGGATCTTTGGTTATTCGGGTTTTCCCCGCGTAAGATTGGAAGTATCTAGGCAACGTTTCGATGAAGTCTCATTCATCATCTTCAGGCTTCTGTCTTCAGCTCTGTGCTTCTCAGAGTGATGTGAGCTTGCAGCTGCTTCTTCCTTTTAACTGCTAGTGGGGGTGTGACTTGATTGGGTGGGGGCTTGGCTGTGTTCTGATTGGGTGGGGGTGTGTTCTGATTGGTTGGGGGTTTGGCTGTGTTCTGATTGGTTGGGGGTTGGCCATGTTCTGATTGGCTGGAGGTGTGTTCTGTTCAGGTGGGGGCTTGGTTGTGCTCAGGTTGGTCTCAGTTACTGGGGGATTTGAGCTGGTGAGCTGTGATCTTGCTGTTTGGCTTCGAGTTCGTGGTCGTGCTGCATCTTCATGGTGGGGGTCAGTTCGCTTCATGTATGGCTCAGAGGGGTTTGAAGTGGGTAGTGATGCAGCTGCAGTGCGGCTTCTGGTCTGTGGTCGTGTCTCATCTTCTGTGTGGGTGTGAGTCTGCTTTTTACGTGGAAGTGTGGTGGTGGCATCTTGTGTGACCCTCGTGGGTGTGGGTCTGGTGTCATTCATCATGTTAGGTACTCGTCTGTTCATGAGGGCGGGTTTCCAAATGGCTGGTAAGCGGGAGGTGTCATCTCTTTTGTTCATGCTGTGTGGGCGTTTTTCTATCTCTATGGCTTCTCTGATTATTCTGTTGTTGAAGTGTTCGGTTTTGGTGATAGTTCTGGTATTTTTAAAGTCAATCTCATGTCCTGTGGCTTTGAGGTGTTGGACCAGGGAAGAGGTCGGTTCTTCTTCTTTGATTGAGTTCTTATGTTCTTCAACGCGTGCACTTATGGTCTCCCCAAACAACTACAGCCCTATGCAGAATCCATCAACTCACATGTAAGAAACTCATTCCAGTTCATCGAGATCATAAAGAAACAAAACTTACAACCCAGCGACCTACTAGTGAGCTTCGATGTCATATCCCTCTTCACCCAAGTGCCAATAAAAGAAGCCTTGACAGCCATCCAAAACAAATACAACCCTCCCCAGCACATCCTAGATCTGACCAACCACTGTCTATCCAATACATACTTCACCTACAACGGACAAAAATACAAACAAATAGAAGGAGCACCCATGGGATCACCCCTCTCACCTGTCATCGCAAACCTCTACATGGAACACTTTGAACATGATGAATGACACCAGACCCACACCCACGAGGGTCACACAAGATGCCACCACCACACTTCCATGTAAAAAGCAGACTCACACCCACACAGAAGATGAGACACGACCACAGACCAGAAGCCGCATTGCAGCTGCATCACTACCCACTTCAAACCCCTCTGAGCCATACATGAAGCGAACTGACCCCCACCATGAAGATGCAGCACGACCACGAACTCGAAGCCAAACAGCAAGATCACAGCTCACCAGCTCAAATCCGCCAGTAACCATCACCCAAGACTAGGCACGCACGCCCCAACTACCTCAATTCCAACTACTGCCGGCCTTAAATGCAAACTACTCAATGCAAGAAGCCTCGTGAATAAAATACCTGAATTTCTCTTCCTCCTAAATATGGCTAACTTCGACATTATATTTGTCTGTGAAACATGGCTCAATGCATCTCTCCCGACTCCATTACCACAGTAAGAGACTATCATGTTTACAGATCAGATCGTGAAAATCGTCGAGGAGGTGGAGTTGCTATATTCTATAAAAATCCTTACATCTAAAAATATCCAAGTTACCCAGGAGTTTGCCCTTCCTGAAACCATCATCTGTGAACTATCCTCAAATATCACAATTCGATTCTTACTATGTTACAGAGCACCTGATTATGACATCGAACATGTAAACAAGCTAAATACATTACTAACATGGGCTGCATCCTGCCCATACCCTTTTATCCTTCTTGGTTATTTCAATCTACCTCATATTAACTGGACCCTAAATGATTGTACAACTGAAATCATACACAAACAACTATTACAAATCTGGGACTGGAACAACTAGTAACCCACATACTTCTCATCTTCTGCAGTTTGAAAGACTCAAAGATGTAGTGATAAACTTTTGTCTCAACATACATCCACACAAAAATCACCACAATGATGTAATCCCCTATTGTAACTTCAAAAAAAGGCAACTATGATCTTATAGACAACGATCTCTCATCCCTTGATTGGCAATCTCTATTCACTGGATGCAATACCGTTGAAGACCATTATAACATATTTTTACTTGAAGTCAAAAGAGTCATCAAACTATATGTACCAACAACAACTCCCAAAACAAAACAAAAAAGCAGATTACCCAGTAAACATCTGATAACCTGGACAATAATCTGTGACTCATCATCATAAGCTTCAACATCAATAGTTAATGGGCTAATCTGCAGGTGTAACTTTCAGAGCTTCTTTCTATAAAGCTGTAGCAACTTATCTAATTTGCATAATCTTGTCATACAAGATGCTGCACAGTTACGGAATCTTCATGCAAAACAATCCAAACACTGCATTCTGCTATTAGAGGCACATTTTAATTACACTCAGCAGAAGGGTTTCTCTGATGTATATGCATAGGATTGCATCTCTCTCTCTCTCTCTCTCTCTCTCTCTCTCTCTCTCTCTCTCTCTGTGTGTGTGTGTGTGTGTGTGCGTGTGTGTATTTTCTTAAGTTTTCGTGGATGTATGGTATTCAGCTTTGTTCAGGTATTTTCCGATGTCATTATAGTTGTACTTTTAAAGTTGTAGCAACGTTTTGGCAGAATCTCATCTGCCATCATCAGGCTTCTGTATAGTGTTCAATATATATATATATATATATATATATATATATATATATATATATATATATATATATATATATATATATATATATATATGTGGATCTTTGGTTATTCGGGTTTTCCCCGCGTAAGATTGGAAGTATCTAGGCAACGTTTGATGAAGTCTCATTCATCATCTTCAGGCTTCTGTCTTCAGCTCTGTGCTTCTCAGAGTGATGTGAGCTTGCAGCTGCTTCTTCCTTTTAACTGCTAGTGGGGGTGTGACTTGATTGGGTGGGGGCTTGGCTGTGTTCTGATTGGGTGGGGGTGTGTTCTGATTGGTTGGGGTTTGGCTGTGTTCTGATTGGTTGGGGGTTGGCCATGTTCTGATTGGCTGGAGGTGTGTTCTGTTCAGGTGGGGGCTTGGTTGTGCTCAGGTTGGTCTCAGTTACTGGGGGATTTGAGCTGGTGAGCTGTGATCTTGCTGTTTGGCTTCGAGTTCGTGGTCGTGCTGCATCTTCATGGTGGGGGTCAGTTCGCTTCATGTATGGCTCAGAGGGGTTTGAAGTGGGTAGTGATGCAGCTGCAGTGCGGCTTCTGGTCTGTGGTCGTGTCTCATCTTCTGTGTGGGTGTGAGTCTGCTTTTTACGTGGAAGTGTGGTGGTGGCATCTTGTGTGACCCTCGTGGGTGTGGGTCTGGTGTCATTCATCATGTTAGGTACTCGTCTGTTCATGAGGGCGGGTTTCCAAATGGCTGGTAAGCGGGAGGTGTCATCTCTTTTATTCATGCTGTGTGGGCGTTTTTCTATCTCTATGGCTTCTCTGATTATTCTGTTGTTGAAGTGTTCGGTTTTGGCGATAGTTCTGGTATTTTTAAAGTCAATCTCATGTCCTGTGGCTTTGAGGTGTTGGACCAGGAAGAGGTTGGTTCTTCTTTTTGATTGAGTTCTTATGTTCTTCAACGCGTGCACTTATTCTTCTGTTAGTTTGTCCAATGTATGTGGTGGGGCAGGCGGTGCAAGGGATTTCGTATACTCCTTGGTTTTCTAACTCGATTTTGTCTTTAGGGTTTCTTAGGATGGTGGATATTTTTCTGTTTGTGCAGAATGCTGTTTTAATGTTGTGTTTTTAGAGGATCTTGCTGATTTTGTCTGTAGTGCCTTTTATATATGGGAGGAGGGCTTTGCCATTCTCTTGTTGTCTGTCTTGGATTTTGGTTGGGGTTTCTTTTTGGATTAGGTGGGTAATCTTCTTTCTTTGGAATCCATTGGCTGTGAGTACGTTGGTGAGAGTGTTTAATTCGGTTTTTAGGTGTTGTTCATCAGCTAAGCATTTTGTTCTGGAGATGAGTGTCTCAGCTACGGAATTGATCTGTGCTGGGTGGTGGTGTGAGAGTGCATGTAGATAGCGGTTTGTATGTGTTTTCTTCTGGTAGATGGTGTGTCCTAGGGAGCCATTGGGTTTTTGTATACCAAGACATCTAGGAAGGGAAGTTGATTGTTAGCTTCTGTTTCCATGGTGAATTGTATTTTGGGGTGTAGGCTGTTGAGGTGTGTGAGGAAGTTGTTCAGTTTTTCTTTCCCGTGTGGCCAGATTATGAAAGTGTCATCTACGTATCTGAGCCAGAGTTTGGGTTTGTGATCATATTTTTCTAGAGCTTGTGTTTCAAAGTGTTCCATGTAGAGGTTTGCGATGACAGGTGAGAGGGTGATCCCATGGGTGCTCCTTCTATTTGTTTGTATTTTTGTCCGTTGTAGGTGAAGTATGTATTGGATAGACAGTGGTTGGTCAGATCTAGGATGTGCTGGGGAGGGTTGTATTTGTTTTGGATGGCTGTCAAGGCTTCTTTTATTGGCACTTGGGTGAAGAGGGATATGACATCGAAGCTCACTAGTAGGTTGCTGGGTTGTAAGTTTTGTTTCTTTATGATCTCGATGAACTGGAATGAGGTTCTTACATGTGAGTTGATGGATTCTGCATAGGGCTGTAGTTGTTTGGCGAGAAATTTGGCTAGGTTTTGTAGAGGTGAGTCTATGGAGCTGACTATTGGTCTAAGTGGAGTTCCTTCTTTGTGTATCTTGGGGAGACCATAAGTGCACGCGTTGAAGAACATAAGAACTCAATCAAAAAAGAAGAACCGACCTCTTCCCTGGTCCAACACCTCAAAGCCACAGGACATGAGATTGACTTTAAAAATACCAGAACTATCGCCAAAACCGAACACTTCAACAACAGAATAATCAGAGAAGCCATAGAGATAGAAAAACGCCCACACAGCATGAATAAAAGAGATGACACCTCCCGCTTACCAGCCATTTGGAAACCCGCCTCATGAACAGACGAGTACCTAACATGATGAATGACACCAGACCCACACCCACGAGGGTCACACAAGATGCCACCACCACAATTCCACGTAAAAAGCAGACTCACACCCACACAGAAGATGAGACACGACCACAGACCAGAAGCCGCACTGCAGCTGCATCACTACCCACTTCAAACCCCTCTGAGCCATACATGAAGCGAACTGACCCCCACCATGAAGATGCAGCACGACCATGAACTCGGGCCAAACAGCAAGATCACAGCTCACCAGCTCAAATCCCCAGTAACTGAGACCAACCTGAGCACAACCAAGCCCCCACCTGAACAGAACACACCTCCAGCCAATCAGAACATGGCCAACCCCCAACCAATCAGAACACAGCCAAACCCCAACCAATCAGAACACACCCCCACCCAATCAGAACACAGCCAAGCCCCCACCCAATCAAGTCACACCCCACTAGCAGTTAA